>NC_040230.1:7009936-7312966 GCF_001444195.1 Xiphophorus couchianus
TAATGTTATAGGAAAACTGCCAATTTCTCATCTTGTTGGCAGGCTCCATTGTGTGGGAGGAGCTATCAGGACTACACTCTGAGTCCAAGGTTTTCCCAGAACTACCTACTGCAGCTTTAACTCTTCCAAAACCGCTATAAATGTCAAGTCGTCCATTTCTTCTTCCCTTATTTGTTCCACTGGGAAGAGGTGAGTTTTATAATCCACTGCAATCCTCTCATTTCCGTTGTTGAAATACGAGAGGTCTTCTTGAGCCGTTATTATTGTATTTCAATAATACGCTAAATACTTGATTTTGTTAAGACCACATTGCACAATTTATGCTAATATGGACTATTATTTCATACAGATTAGGCTGGAGATCAGTGACATATGTACCTGAATAATATTGGTCCAAGAATCGAGCCTTGAGGCATCCCACATGTGGTCTGTGATTGCTCAGGTTTACAACTGAACCATGAAACATCGAAGTCCCAGCCTACCAATAAAGCTCTGAGCCAGTTTAGTGCTGTGCCAGACAGTCCCACCTGCTTTTCTAGTCTCAATCAGAAGAATTATCAGCCAAATAATTATGAGTATCTTAATTTTTTGTGCCCTTTTGTATCTTTCAGTGCAGTCTTGGTTTGGTAGAAGTGAAGACCCCTGCGGGGCAGAAAAAAAACAATTATATCAAAGAAACATGGCAATTTTAAATGTGAAAATACCTGAACATAAGACCAACCAGTCTCTATAAGCTGCTGGAAACATCCACCACTGCAAGGATTTGTTTGAAAGAAAAGTCAAGATGGACTATGCATGATAAACCCACAGAACTGTCTATTATTCAATGTTTATGCTGTTCTGCAGATTAAGAACTGGAATTAAGCGTCTCTCCATGATGTTTTTGTCTTAAAACTGTCTGTATTATGGCTTTAATTGGACCGCGTCATACTGTATTAAGCCCTGGTTGGACAGCTTTGATGCCCGACCCCTCTGAGGCTACAGAAGCATCGGCGCCACATCTGAGCTCAAATTATTATTCTGGGCAAGCAGAAATCCCTCGGCTTAATTAAGGTAAATTTAACGTTCCAGTTCATCTTTGGGTTTTATATAAAGTTAAAGCCAGCTTTGCTTGTGTTTTTTTATATGTTTTATATTAAAACAGAAAACATTAGATGATTTTGGCACCCAGGATTTTGAATTTGAGCCCTCCTATTATGGGAACTCTGGGTTTGCGCAATGATTAAATGCTTAATAAAAAATGCACTGTTGTTGCCAACATCTGTATGGTACGGGCTAACGGCTCACTGGAGTGTGCGAGCCTTGTAAAGTTTCCAAATGCGCTGCTGAGAACCCTGGAAAGTTCACCTAAGAGTTTGCCCTCCTCATTACCGAGCTACTTCTGTATGTGCGATTAGACTGAGAACATCTTTAATTGCTTTAAAATCTGAATGCATGATAAGAATGGATTAATTTGATTTTTCTGTTCCTACAAGTAGCAGATGGTTTATGTCTTCAGAATGCTCATGTTGTAAAATGAGATCCCCAGCTTGTCTCTGATTGGTCACTGTTAATGAAGCATGCTGGGCTGATTATTGATTTAGAAAATGAGGACAGCACAAGTATTGTGCGTTGCTGTGATGAATTAAAGACAAGCTCTGTCTTATTGCTGACAGAAACCTAAATGAAGAACAAAAACAGATTCAGTTACCCGTTCAGGTGCCCCGTCAAAGCAATTCTGTTCTTTATTTAAAAACAGGCACTTTTATGGTTGCCTCTAACAAGCAGATGGTCGAGTTGACTTATTTGTGTTTTGTGTTTCTGAATGACCGATCAGATGCATGATGGGAAATGCAATGAGCTGCTTGTCAGGGAAGAGACAATTCACGGGAGAGAGGGCCTGTGGAAGCTGCATACATTCTCAATTTAGTCCCATCTCTGTGGTTTTTAAGGTTAGTAATTTTTTTTTGCATTATTATTGGCTGTTGCGAGAGCAGCTGTTCCCCAGCCTCCTTCCCTTCCGAATTACCATCTTCACACTGACAGACAAGAAGCTGATGGGGAAACTCACTGCGTGCATGAGAAGATCCAATTCAGCAATGAAACTAATGTGCTGCATTGAGGGGGGAGACGTGACGGGCCAAAAAGAGGAGGAGGAGGAAGAGGAAGGGCTGGTGGTCCAGGTCGGAACAGATTCTGGTTCTGACCTGGACTGGATCTGGGAGAAAACTGCAGCCAGTTGGTGGCGGAGAGAAGTCAGATCTATCTTATATTTATTTATTTACCTAATCATTTATTCATTTATTTATTCAGTTCCCCGGATACCCGAGTCTTGTTTTTGGCTGCAGATTCCAAACTGGCAGCTCTCCACTGCCTGTAATGAAAGCACTCAGAAACCACAGATACATTTTTCATATTTGAAGGAAAGTAGTGGGGGGTGGACACAATAATAAAAATGCCTCGACTAGAATGTATTCCAAAGTGAAAACACCCCATTCTCTTTGACAGATAAGTCAATATTTTTATTTAATATTCTCATACTAAACAAATACAGAAGAATGAAATCTAATTTAAAATATTAGAAGTGCTACAATACGACATTAATGAATGAAACAAAATTCATCACAAAACTGTTTATTCTTATGTCAGTGCAATATTTTTAAACAGTTGTTAAAAAGTATACCCACCTTTTTAACTTTTTATTGTTTTGACACAAATTTCAATGTTTTGTATTGGGATTTTATATGATAGATCATATGGTAATGCATGATTAAAGTGTTCAGAAATTATGGTTTGAAAAACATTAAGATCGGAAAGTGTGGTGCACGCCATCGTTACCCTAAATAAAATGCCGGGCAGCCAATTGACATGACGCCATCTCCGCCCCCATGCTGACATTGAGCAACCCTCCCCCAATCATTCCACTTGTCAGCAACTGACCAATCAGCATTCCAAGTTCTCTGAGAATATTGACAGTATCTATTATCGAAAACACGCTGCAGTCGGAGAGATTTGAGGAAAATAATAGATAATCACGGTCCAAGTTGTCAGTGGGTAATATGCAATCCCGACAGCCGTCACCCAGAACATACAGAGGGCGGAATACAATTTATTACATTTCCAAAATCAAAAAGGAGTCTGGAATAACGCAACAAATGGATCATGAATTGCAGCCCACCTCACGTCCAGTTGAGTGAAACTGATGGACGGGAACTACCACGTTAGTCAGCACCACAAAGGTAACTGGTAGTAAACATCCCAACTTTTGTCATAACGATACTTACTGATAGCTCTGTGCTAACGACTCACAACTCAGTTAAATTAAAATAACAGTGCTAAACATCTAATCATTTCCAGATCAATAAGTGAAGGTAGTTATGCTGGATTTTATGCGTATAGATTCCTACGGTAGCTCTATGGCAGCATGAAAACAGACTGCGCTAACTGCTATATTGGCATTTAAACAAAATACTACCGGCTTGTGAAAATCTGCCTTCAGGAAAATGCTTAGAAATAAACAGTAGTATGAAACGGTAATCACACACCCATTTTGTCCCGCAGTGTTCACACTTTCATCCAGTCAGACTTTTTTGTCCCTCATTTGTCCTCGTTGATTTTTCTGTTATTTCCCGCTAATAACCTTACAGACCCTACGTAGGACTAGTTACAGAATTTTCTTGCTCGCCGTCTTTGCCTCAGTGTTGGTTTATAAGGTAAAAATGACTCATAAAATGTCTAGGGTTACGCATTGAGGTCCGTTAGTCTGCCTTAATAACAGTGTGGTTGTCGGAGGACTGCTCTACTTCCGCATGGGGGCGGAACCGGCGTCATGTCAATTCCCAACGAAGTCCATCTGCTTGTAACTTAGTGTGTTTTCACACCTGGTAGTGTGGTAGACTCAGTTCAATTTGGGACCAAAATTGAAACATTTATTACATTTTCAACTGGATTTCACATTGCATTGTGTCAAACAAATCAAACCCCTTGAATGCCTATTCCCTTCCTCGCCTGTGGTGGCACTGCACAAAGAACTACTGAATGAAATTACACAAAAACCTCAGGAGACACTGAGCACAAAACTCCTTCGCTACAAAATTTTACCGGTGTCTTATGTTTCTGACAAAACACCATGAGACATTTCTCCCACTAGCTTTAGACATGCATGTTTGTTTTGGTTGTATTTACCCAGAATGCCCTGTGCTATTGTCCGCTTCCTACTTTTAGAGCAGTCTTTGATCCGCTTGGCATTCACATATATTCAAATAACACCAGGGTTCTCCTCAACCGGATCAGAATTTGTTTTTTTTGGTCCTTGATTGCACATTCACACCTCCCCAAACAAACCGGACTTTATAGCAAATAAACTAGAATTCGAAACAGAGCTGGTGTGAACACACACTTAATATAAGTACATGCCAATTTGTTCAGTGGAGGCCTCGGATGTTGGTTAGAAAACATTAGTGAACAAACAGCGTTAGGTTTTAAAACATTCAACATCTCACTGAGCTGTTGCACTGAATCACTGCATAACCACAGACCTCCAAGCAAGCTGCTATCACACTGTCCTCAGGGCCCACTTCATGGGTCCTTCATGTTTTAGATGAGTCTCTGCTCCAAAACACCTGATTCACATGATTACATTACCTCAGCATGACACCAAGTGCTGCAGAACTACCCATTCGTTTAAGTCAGTTGTGTGGCAGGATAGTTAGTCCTGAAGGCCAGATGGAGAGCCACTGATGTAGAGGCATCAGGAAACAAAAAGTCTTAGTTTTGGTGCAAGAAAGTAAATTACTAAAATAAATTTTGTATAAACTTCTTCACCCATATAATGTGACATTCAAGTGAGGATAATTTCCTAAGACAGGAAATAAAATTATTGTTAAAAAATACACCAGCTTCAGATAACGGTTTATTTTTTAAATGAACTGTTTTCATACCGACCATTGCTGATGGATCACTTTGTTTTTATCTGGTTTATGTGAGCTCTCACCTGAAAACAGTTTTTAGCAGGTGAGGGAAGCAACAATTGAAGACTATTGCTTTAACATAACCAATAAGGTGCAACTATGCTTTATTACAATGTCATTAAGCCCAAGAGTATAACCTGGAATGTCACTTGGCACCTGACAAAAATCTACAGATCTTGTCAGCACTACATAATTCACAACTGACTTTTCCATTGCTTATGAGCACTTTTTAAAAATAATAATGACTGAAAAAACTTTTCTGACATAATGAGAGACTACTGGAGACTGGCTTTCATAAAACAGAATTTGCGCTACAATATATTGAGCGATGACAGTGTGAAATAATACATTGCAACAGCTTATAGCTGTAGACTGAAAATTTATTTGTTTATTAAAGAAATATACTATATTTCTTTAATATATTAAAGAATGTAATAAATATCAAATGGTTGTTCAAGCTACTCATTGGCAACACATGCAGCGATGGAGTGAGTACTCCTACTGCCCTAAAATATGCAGCTACGATTATCTACACAGTGCAATGAATAGTTTACATCTATAAAAATAGATTTATAAACGTGTTTCTCAGTGTCTCTCTTACCACCATTTCTCTAAATTTATCCCTTCTTGGCCCATCATCTTTATTTCAGGGGCCAAAATTCACTCCACTTAAAGCATGAATGCTCACAGCTGTTACTCTTTTTCCCATCGTTGTTATTATTGATAAACCGTTTGGTTCTGTCACATCTTAAAGTATGCGGATCCCATTCTGAATAGTGCATGTTTATTGAGACCCAGGGTGTGGGATTCAGTGTTTCACTGCACCATGACTGGGTTTGTTTCGTTTGCTGTGATGTCACCAACCAGTGTCAATATTCCTACATTTATTAAACAAAAGGCAGATATAAAATTGTGAGATGGAGGTAAAAGTAAAGGTTGATCTACAAGACGCATCTCAGTCACTACAACATGATGCTTTGTTTTGGATTCTTGGCTCTGTAACTTTGCTAAACTTTAACACAGAACTACATGATAAAATAACTAGTCATGTTACGATACAGAAAAATACTAATAATATACATCCAGTGCCTATCTTGTATTTCTGTGTACCAGTTTTAATCAACATATTTTAAAAATGATGAAAAAAGAAGCTAAAGACCAAAGAAAATGTTGTTCAACATAGATAATCTAGAAGCAAAATGGAAAGAAAAGAGGAATGACTCAAAACATTAACACTAATTTATATGAACTTTACAATACCCTTATATTTTGGGAAGACACGTAAAGAAGAAGTGTTTTATTGCATTTTTATTTTATATTAAATTACTGATCAGAGGCATCTAACACGAGGAGTGGGGTTGTCATGTAAAATCCAAGCTGAACTAAAGCACTTTCATTATTCAAAGAGTAGCGCTTGTGGATTTCATTCAAAACCCCCACTGTGCTCCATTTCCAGGCATGCAGGCCTGCAGTGTCCAATGCAGGGAGTGCCTTTGAGCCAAACAACAAAGTGCTCTCTGCTTGTTTGCATACTGAGGTCTCCCGTTCTTCTGTGCTCCTATTGACATGCAGTGCAAACATTTTTAATTACCTTTAGCTCTGTGATATCAGATTCCCTTGAATAACCTGCTGTGGCGTTTTACCACCTGTTACTAATCGCTCTCTGAATTTGTCACGGCACCAACGATGATTCAAACTAACACTGGGTGCCCCGCAAGACCCACCAGGAAACACGGCAACCGGCAAGCAGCAAGGCATTTAGCGAGCCAAGGGAGCGACTTCATGGATTTTTTTTGCATCATTAACTATTTATAAGTTGCCACTTCGTGTTATTTACACTGGACTGATGGTAATGCTGTTCAAAGCTCAAACGGCATGCCGAGACCTGCTGGGAAGGCAGGGGGGAGGATGGTGCATGTGTGAATGTGTTAAATATTGTACTGAAACGCCACCTGCAGCTGCGAACTGCGAACTGTTGTGGGGTGAAAGGGGCGAGTTGGGAGCAACTCTAGAGGGACAAGGAAACGCAGCAGCTGAATGCAGGGCATGCAGACAAGAGCATAGTCAGTGCACACTGTGACTATATAATGTATAAGACAAAGCTAAACCACAAACCACAAGGAATATTCAGTTGACCTGGTTTATCAGCTTCAAACCACAAACGCGTCATCATTTGCAGTAAACGTGTCACTGGAAAATATGCAAAGCTTCCAGAAGAATTCAATATCATCCATCCATCCATCCATCCACCCATCCATCCATCCATCCAATTTTCACAAAATGTAGCCTAATTTAAAGGTTTGTAATATTTATTTCAAACTTAGTTTGATTAATAAGTTTGGTTGAGATTTTATATAATGAATAGTAAGTATGGTTTGGTGTTAAGATTAAGCAACAAAATTGGCTTGATTGGATTAGTATTTTTTGAATTTAGTGCTAGATTATCCTGCTAAACAGGACGCCAGGCCCTCCTAGTTGTTACATGGCTCCATAATTTTTAGCAAAAATACAAGAACTTCTGGTACAACGCAGTGAACATGTGAAATATCAAAACTTTTTTGCGAATTGAAATGTAAATTTCAGGTTCTATACTATGGTGGCATTGACATAAACATGTAGTTTAGTGGAAGTATCTGATGATAGATTATAAAAATAGTATTCTGATTAGGTCTTGTACCTAAACATTTAAACTATTTAAGAGTTTAATCATCACCAAGGCCTCATTCACTACTATTTATTTTATGAAATTTTTCTTTTTACAATTTTGTATAAAAAGAAGAAAAAGTATACGTCAAAATAATTAAACTGGTTTAAAGAGGATAAAATCGTGAAGGTGATTAAATGTCTGGTAATTTATTCATTTATTTCTGGTTTAAGGAAAGCAGAAATAAAAGCTAATTTAATAGAAGATGTTTAGTACATGTAATTTTTTTACCACAGCGTTGCTTTGAGGTTTGTAAATTGAACAAAGGTCAAACAAGCAAAACACTAAGGTTAATAGCAGGCTTCTCATCTTCCTTCCCATAGTTAAATTCCCAAACCACAATAATGTGTTTTTCCATGAGAGTTAACCTTTTCTATAATTATCTCTATGATTGTTGTGGACTTTTTGTTTTCATCAATAATGTAGTGAAACATCTCAATCCAAATGAACTACAAAATTACTGATTAATTATTTTAGTAAAAAATATATAATCAGATTATGCCTTTCGTTCAATACTAATGAAAAAAGTACGTTAAATTTTTTAGATTAGAAAATTATATCAGACTAATAAAAAAAAAAACATAAGTGTGGGCTTAATGAAAAGTATGTTCAATGGCTGCTTAAAAGCTGTTCATTTCATAAAAAGTACTTTTAATCTGACATAGGAGCCTCACGCAAACTCATATTTCAATTTACAGATGATTTACCTGTAAACCCACGAGCTGCATGGTGCAGTGAAGTGAATGTATGAGCTGTGTGTGTCTGAGAAGAGAATAAACACCTGTTTATAGATAGAAAAGATTCAACATGACGACTCTGAGCCACTCTAAAGAGTGGCAGGCTCGTTGTTGCACAAAAGGTCGCTTGTTCTTATTATCTTAGACTGTCAGATTGTGTTGTTGAAAGAATAATGGAAAATTCACCCAAAGACAAACACAGTACAAAGGTCTGAAATAGGCACAAGTTTTCCCTTTAGACACAATGCGATTAAACATAGTAAGGTAAAGAATTGTGGAAATAAATCTTTGACACGTTCACTCAAACACATTACCTGTAACTGCGTCTCAATCTTTATCAGCAGGTTTTATGTGTCTTTGCTTTGACACGCCTGAACCCAAATAATTAGCTTATTGGCAGAACTCTGTAAAAATACTGCATGAATTCAGCCATTTGATTCAGGTGTGTTGGACCAAGCATATGTCTACAATTTGCAGGACTAGGTTTTGTAAAACCAAATTTAGCTAATGCTAATTAAATTAGCATTTCCAGATTGCTTAAATTTGTAACTTAATGATGCAAATTTCTGTTCTTTGGATTTGAGAAATTCTAATGCATAAATTTAATAATTGGTTTACTCACATACTTTCTTTCATGATCAATAATGTAATAATATATGTGTAGTTATCCCTCTATTACCACACAAACAGTTGCTTCAGATTTATTTACGTTAAATGAGCAGTATGCTGTTGCCAACGGTAGATGTCTAATCTGTGCACACATCCTGTGACTCTTTCATCAGCTCTCTGAAACACAAAAGAAAAAAATAAACACTATGTGCACTTAACTCCAAATATGTATCAACACGGAGAGTTGTCACAATCTCTTTCACAACAGGACTTGCAAACTGTAAAGGAAACACTCTAAATTTCCAATCAAACAGACAGCTGTCACATACATTTTCTCTGCAGATGCTCAAACAGAAACAAGTGGACCTGTCAAAAATAAACTGTTGAAGTAACAGAAAAGTCAAAGTTTCAGAGATGAGCAAAAGAAAAAGTATTTGCTCTTGATGTGATGAGTAACAGACTCCTTGGAGTCGCCTCCAGACACCTGCTTTGAACACTCGGGGACTTGCTGCTGCCAGGAAACATTCGATATGAGTTTTCATTTTGTTGATAACTGCTGGGAGCGATGCCCAATCATACTGCTTTTAGTTTATCAGCACCCCGAGGCTTTTAGATATGTTGGCCAGGAGGGATAACATCTTTGTAGGATTTTCATTAAGTTACTGTTTTTTGTTGGCTGACAGGTCTGTGGCTCCTTGGTCTCACTCGGCCTCTTTCGTAGGTTACGTAATGTGATAATAATACTTTTATTTTTGCTAGATGAAGTATATTTCTCCTATTGTTGGAGGATTACCTCAAATTATCCTTGCAAAAACTTTGATTTAACTTTATGACATCATTAATACATATTGTCATTCCAGAAAGAGCCATTTTGGATGTCTCCCACTGAAGAAAATGTAGCTACCAAACCCCCAGATACAGATAAGATGGCTTATAAAGTTTTATACATAGTAATAATTTAAAAATCACTTTGTATGTCGCATTTATGAAATAAAAAAAGCAACTAAAATAACATTTTATTGCTTTTTTTGTACATTAAAGAAAGAAGATAATCAAATCCGTATATCAAAGGGAATAGAAACTCATTTGTATACTGTTTTTACAGATTTTCAGTTATCATGAAAAATATACAAGGTCAAATATATACATATAGCACCAATAGTTTGTGGTTAGATGTCCCTTACAGCCAAAATTGACATTTAAATTCCTTGCTTGGTGGGTACAAACCTGTCCATAAGGACAAGTTCACAGACGATTTCCATTCGGGAAGCTTGTTGTCACTAAGGTGTGGTGTGTTTAGGATCATTGTCCGACTCGGACACCCAGTTTTCTGCAGGTTTTAGTCACCAGACCCAAACTGCCACTCTCAGATGAAAGGAGTCAACATCCCCAAGTTTATCATAAACTGGAAAACAACTAGAACATCATTGTCACGTTTCATTTAGGCCCTTTCCAACAATGCGGTTCAGAGCCCATTATGATTTCCTGAGGTGTTTTCAAACCTGTATTGCGTGTTTCCACATTAAAAAGAAAGATTCCACAGTTTGATCTGTGGTTCAACTCGGCACCACAGAATAGCTGGTTTTCCTACGCGAACCGTGACGTCAACAGCTACAAAAACAACTCTGTGAACTCAACACAGAAACAACAAACAAGCATGTTGGCGAGTAACGTACATTGGTCTGTTGAGAAAACTCAGGAGCTGATTTTATTTTGGCTTGACTGGAAAGTGAATGACACATCATCGTCATTATCGCCTGGTAATCGTGTACAAAGGCATCAGCTGCTCTGTTGCTTTATGACAAGAGTCTCTCTGATACATGCACTTAGACTGAACACTGTCTTTGTAATTAGTGGAAAAGCCTGTGGATTATTATAGAAAAGGAAGAGACATAAACAACATGCACAGCTCAGCCAGCTCCAATATCTTTCTCTTCTGCTCTACCTTACTGCGTTGTAGGTATGTTGATAATCCATGCCTGATTCCTCAAACTGTTCAAAACGGGTGACGGCTCTCAACAAAACAAAATTAAAAGGTTGAAAAATTCTTTACTAGTTCAAGAACGAAAGTTATTTCATTGGGAAAGGTTCACCAGTGAAACCAGTTCAGCATTGTCATGAACTAAAAGATTTTCAACCAAGACAGAAGCATCTGCTCCAAATTATTCTGGTTTGCACTTGACTGAAATGTGCAGCTGCTCACATCAACATGCATTCTGGAGAAAGACTTAATGGTCAGATGAGACGAACATTAAAATATTTGATTGTATGTTTCAAGGAATCAAATGAGAGAAGTTCAAACCTAAAAAATGTACCAACTGTACATTCATGGTGTGGGATTGTTTCACTGCCAGTACAGAATGTAAGAAATGTAAAAATAAGGAAAAGCTTCCTCCAAACCTCACCATAAAACAAGTAGATAGTTGGAACATGGTGACAACTTGATGTTAAACTGGGACAATGAGTCAACAAAACGACACATCAAAGGAGATTTGCATAAAGCAGACTGTATGCGGTATGCAAACATGAGGCTCTTTCTTATTGAGAACCCATAGATAACAAGAGATTTCCTATAAGCTGAGAAAAAACTCAAACCACAACAGTAAATTGCTCTTTTCACTGGAAGTGGCTTTAACTGATCTGTCTTTGAAACTGCTATGTATTATTAATAATCATGTTTATACCTACCCAGCCGTAAAAAACAGAAACAAGAAATTTCAGTCTGAAGACAGAAAAGTACATCTTTTTCACCCAGAAAGAAAGACCCAAACACTGTTAAGGTTTTTACAACATTCAGTTGTATTAAAATGGGTGTAAGTTTATTAAATCTATAATTTGTCACAGGAGTTCCTTACTATAACTTTCTTGAAATGATGTTCTTTGTTAGAGATCGTAGTCTTTTTGAAATGTTTCTTTGCAAAGGGAAATGTATTGCATATTTTTTGCTTTCTTTTTTAGTTTTGCTGGAGGAGAATTTTGCTCCTCACATGAACGTGTTCGTTCTAAATGCGTTCTCAGTTATTTGCAGTTTAATTTCCAGGACTGAGTCATTTCCCATCACATTTGTATAGCTACATAAGGGAACATGGTGTTTTCGATCCAAACACCCCTTGCTTGTATCCACTTGTACTCACCTGCATCCTCTTGATAATGTTGACTTCTCTGCCTGTGAGGGCCTTGATGTTGGCTCACTGAATGCTCCTTTCTGCCAGTTATTGAGGCTCTTTTACCTCGCACTTTCGAACCGTGAATGTTGCCTCGGTCTCGCCCACAGTGCTGAGATTTCCTTCACGATCCCTTCATTTTCTTTGTTCCTATTATTTGTGTTACATTAAGTAGGATGCAATTTGACCACTGCACTTCAAAATGGTAGCCTTTATTTCTTATTTGTCCCTTTGTGCTTGACCTATTTCAATTCAAACGTTTTTAAAGTTATAAATGTATTATGCTAAAATCAGAGTTTTGTGGTCAATTTGCAAGGCCCAGGCTTTTTGGAGCTTTTACTTGCCAGTTCCAATATATGGATGTCTCCAATTTCTTTTAACCCTCCCATGGTCTTCAGACAGAGTGCAGCCCATGTTACGGTAGCACAACGGGGAAGTTAGGGGTTGTCCCGTCAGACCGTCAGTTCCCAAAACAACACACAAAAAAATCCCTTGTAATAAAGCATGCAGGGTCATTGTGACCATGCCGGACCGCTTAAAGGGTAAAATGGCTTAAAGAATCGTAATATAAAAACTACATTCCAATTTATTTTTCTAGCCTTCCTGGCATAAGGGGTTATTATTAGATTTAGTAGGAGCAAAGGTGATCTCACACTGGGTGCGAGAGAGAAGTTGGTATAAAACAGTTTTAACTCTGAGATTGCAAAAAGACTACCAACATTTTCAAATACAGCATGTTGTAATTATTCAAAACGTGGAAATTCAGATGAAGTTGTTTTATTTTAGTGAATTTATTTAGCATTGATATACTCTTTCTTAGACTGATAAGAGCTTGTTATTGATAAAAATAAATCTTGGTTGTATCTGTAATCGAACCTAGATTATTTATGCTTATCCGTACTGAACATTAACGGTTTCAGAATTATTTTATTTTTACTGTCTCTAATTTCTTTATATTTGCATTCCAAGGAGTCAGACAAACATTCAACATTTAAAGTGATCCAGATCCAGAATGTCTTTTGTGAACTGTTTTGTGGGGGATTTTATTTTGGATTTTCTTTCTGGAGTGATGTAGAAACTGTACCTGACACTAAGCTGAAATATTAAAATTTCTGTTTTTCATTCAATGTTCCAATGGAGCAAAGACAAAGAAGGTCAGTCAATTCCAGCTGGAAAAAATTATACAATGTCCCGCAGCTATATTCTTATGTTCTGTCACATTACAGCCTCCCACTTTAAGGTATTATAGTGAGCTTTTATTTGACTGACCAACAAAGTACTGCAGAACTGTGACATACTCTGACATTTGTCATTGTTTTGAACTAAGCTTGTTCTACAGTTCCAGTTTGCATCCTACAGTTTTTGAGTTTTATCTTTGTCAGGGAATATTCATATCTAAAAGAGGTTTAAATGTAGCATTAGCATTTCTGTGTTGCGTTAAAACTCTACACACAAAACGGTGGCCCAGTTGCTGTAATGAGCTAATTCCTACTGGAACAGTTGTGTTTATCGGCTGGCTTTTTTTGTTTGTTCGTTTGTATGTGAGGAAGATGATTCATTGTGACTTGTGTTCACAAACTGTCAAACTGAAAAGTATTGATAGCAGATGGATTAATTGAAGATGACACTGTTTCTGTTGGCAACAGCACAATTTTGGAGGCTCACCATTTATTAAGACGACAATGACCTGAGGCGATGAGGTAATCTGTTTTTTACACTCTAAATGCAAACTGTGTGTTAAATCCTTTAAAATATATATTTAAAAAAAAACAGAAGGAAAGCAGCACCAGGGTTTTAATGTGTCTAGATTGACACACAGATAAAGAGGATACAGTAATACAATGACAGCATGACAATCTTTCCACGCATTTTATGGTGACGAATAATCAAAAATCCTTTTATCAGTGACACATCAAGGAGCATTTAGTTTATGCTTCTGTTAATCCTATTGACTATTTTGTGAGTTCTCTGTCTCCTACTTGTTTCATCGTGCTATATTTGTCTCATAAATACCGAATATTTTGGCTTGACAAATTGCTGCACAGGAACAAATCCTATTAAGGCTTGTAGTTTTGCGTTTCCTGCCAGTGACATTCTGTTTGGGTGTTGCATTATGTACAGAGTTGTCATTAATGAATAATGAGAGTATTTTGTATTTTTAGACACTTCTTGCAGCATATCACTATTTTTTTTATTATCCTCAAACAATCCAGTCTTCCCACTTTTGTTATTCTAATGTGCTGCAAGATTCCTTTCATCTATCAATCAATTAATTAATCCTTCTTTATCCAGCACTTTACTGGAACGCCATGTAAGACAAGTCATTAAAAAGAGACAACTGAGCGGTTCAAATGTAAGTATCAAAGATGCTAGGAGGCCGTCTTAAAGAAACTGAAAGGTTTTAATTTAATAACTGAATCTGGATTGTTTGGAAACATCATCTGCTTGAAATAAAATTTACTCTCAGCGTTGTTGTTCCAGTTTTCTTCAGGGA
This sequence comes from Xiphophorus couchianus, assembly GCF_001444195.1. NCBI lineage: Eukaryota > Metazoa > Chordata > Actinopteri > Cyprinodontiformes > Poeciliidae > Xiphophorus > Xiphophorus couchianus. The sequence continues at coordinate 7,024,594 of NC_040230.1, forward strand.
GCAAACATACTTCCAGGTCGGATTATATTCCGAGGATTTAGTTTTAGGTGGCTGTTGTTGCTTTGCCAGGATGGATGAAGTGGCCCACGAAAGGATGAAACGTAAAGAAAAGAGGCTAGTTCAATGTGTGGGCTGGAGTTAGATGATGGTATAAAATAACAGTTATGTGATGAAGAAATGTACTTCCAGCTCTGACAAACGAAACATGTCAGATAAGGAAACATTTATGTAAAATTTGCATGCTTCATAATTTTTGAAATAATTATTTGATCAAAATGTTGAATATAGTTTCAAAGATGAGGAACTGACTTCTTTGTTCTGTATGCATTTTATTTGTACTGCATATAGAATTGATTCTCTCTTTTCCTAGGATATAAGTTAAAAACAAATTGCAGTTCTTTCTGCATTTTATTTATTTAATATCTAAATCTTTGTTCAGTAATTCGCACTAAGAAATGAATAAAGCCTTCACAGATCAACTGCATTTATATTAAGAATGAAAACATGGATTCACTAATTCTGAAGGCAATGGGTGAATTGGATTTTATTTTAGAGGTATTGAAGTAAAGGGGGTTGAATACAAATGTTTGTTTTTAGTATTTTGTGTTGAAAAATCCAAAAACTTCTACTATGCACAGATTTGAATGATTTTAAAGACAATATGTGCTTTAAGGTGAGGTGAATGGCATGTATTTAGCACACTGTATCTTTAAGAAACAATGAGAAACTCTTAAGTAGCTTCATGTTTTCCCCAGAGTCGCCCATTTTAACATTTGCTGTCAACAATAACAATTAGAGTGTACAATGTCACCATAGTCATCCGCAGTCAGTAATAGTTTTAATCAAAGACAACCTTGTGAATCTGAGTTATCACAGCAAATATTCATGCTAATTATGAACATGATCACTTGAATACGGTTGTGCACAACAGATACAAGAAACAAAGACAGTAATAACAGAGAGCAAGGCTGTTATGTGTATTACTAATGCGGCAGCTTCATAAAATACATGCATTGTTTGTATCCTTGAGACTGTAATGTGTCCCCACGTTTAATGGAAGACTCAATAATGTGGAACTCTGGCATGTTTTGGAGGTCTGAATTATTCAGCTGAATGTCTTTCTTCTTTTCTCAATTAAGTTTTGAACGTCAGAGTTTTTGTGTCATGTTGCTGAAAGACAAAAAGACAAACAACTCCTCTCAGGTGCTCACAGATCATCTGTCACAGGGATAAAACCAATCCCCAAATCTTTGTTTTTGGATTGAATAGTAATTTAAAACTTGCCTTTTACTTTTAAACATTAAATATGACAATATATCCCAACGTCCAAACAAACAAAATATCGTCCAAACAAACAAAATATTTTTTTCTGCATACAAAATGACCATAAACAGTTAATGTGGCCTCAAATAAACGGGTTGAAAGCACATCAGACGCTCTAAAAACTACATCAGCCCACTTTGCCACCTGCATTTCACGTCAAGCTCTCAAATCGCATCCGTCACAGAAAGTGAAAGGATGCAGGTGCAGGTGGTTTTTAAGCTGTTGTGGGTAGAAATAAACATCTTGACAGCTTGAAAAGCAGCCTTGTTGTCTTTGTTATGGTGAATCTGGTCTTTAAGAACTCTTTCTGACTTTTTGGACTCAGTCATGACGAGTGCCTCTGTCATGTTTAAATACGGATTTATGTGGATAATGTCTTAAGGGCATAAAATAGATTGTAAGGTATATTTGATGCATTTTTCTCTAGGGTATTTTTTGCTATTCCCTGTGCACATTTTAAAAGACTTTTAATTTGCATTTGCATGACTACAGCCAAAACCAAAACCATCAGTTTTTATGTTTTAGCAGTATTAAAAATATGAGTTGTAAAAAAAAAAGGGTGGGGTGATAAGCAAGGTATAGATTCACATGTTTTATATAATATAAGTCAAAAATGTATATGTCACACCACATCTTTTGAGCATAATTAAATTAGAATAGGGGTTGGATAATAAGCACAACCTTTGCAGTTTCTTATTAAAATGAATTACTGAGGCTTTAGGTGCAATTTAAACCAGATATTTTTGGTAAAACAAATATCCAGTTTACTTCTTGATATGTAAAACAGATGGACTCTTATGTTTAAACCCCAAAATTTAAGCTTGAGATGCCAAAAATTGGCATTGTTTTATTATAAATTTTCATTACTGTGTAAGTTTTGTTAAATTTATTTGATTAATTTTTGTGTTTGTATGACATCCATAGGGTTGGTGAATCTCGATGTTTGTATTTTACAGTAAAATGAATATAGGCCCTGATGTTTCATTACTTTTAGAGGAGACTCTATGGTTTATGTACTACAGTATAGTGACTGTAAGCTTGTATTTCCATCTGTGGGTCATCTGACTGATGAATCCTGTTGTGCTGGATCATTTTACTCAGTTTTCAGAGACATGAATTATGATAAATAATGGATCAATATTTCAGCATGTGTGTCAGAGAGTATATTTACAGGACCACCTGATGTTGCCTGAATGTAGGTTACACTATAGGGAGTAAATAAATAATACAGCTTTAATTCCATTAAATATTCAGCTATTTGGATGATCAAATTTGCTGCTAAATTACAGCTTTCCCGCTGATAGGAGCCTGGAAATAGAGGAGGCCATTGGATGCGGCAGTGGGAGCAGAGCCAGAGAAAGAAATGGCACAAACAACACACATGCCTCACTATGAGACATCCATAGGCATGTCTGTGACATGGAGAGGCATACAAATACATAAGCAAGCTGTATAAGCAAGTTGTATACACACTCTCGCCATCATACACACAAATACGTGTAATCACACTCAGAAGCCCAGGTGGCTCATGCTGGCATACACCGCCTCACCTGATGAGGTTGTATGCGTCAATGAACGCATCCAAAATAATGTTTACCCGAAGAGAGCTGGGGGGAGTTCACACTGAGAGAGAGGAACATTTCACTAATAATAGCGTTTAAATATGGTGTTGGTACATTTTACTTTCCTTCATAAAGGGCAGCCTTTCCCAAAAGTAGCTCAAAAAGGTAGCTCTAAAGACTTTCTTTGGAGCTTTGCTCATTTTTCACTTATTTTCAGTCCCCACACAGGATGTTGATGTCCTATTGTGGAGAATTTGGTTAGAAATATAAAGTGGACATCTGGGCAATGAGAGATGCATCTGAACAAAAAACCCTACAGATTATGAATAGTTTCTGAAAATGATTTTCTTAACAGAACCTATTGTGCAAAATTCACATTTTGCAAATTTTTGTCCTTCCATTTAGGTTTGTACTTCCTAAAGTGCTTAAGAAACACCCAAGTAAATGTTTTGGTGTCTATAAAAGGAACCTTGTCAAAAACATCCAGAATCAGCAGGCGCTGCCCCTCGCCTAGCAACCAGAACAAAGCCTAGTCCGTTACTTAGGAACCCAAGTGGAACTCCGGGATGTTTGATCAGCTGGGTTTTACCTCTGTACAATGCCTGCTGGAAAAGATATTGTTTTTGACTTACCATCCAGAACCCACTTTCTGAATTCTTGTTGGTTGTGCAGGAGGCTCCACTTCTGCTTTTCAGAGATGTTCAGTTGTATAATTGCACACCTGTTTGCAGCTATTTAGTCGCCCACTTGCAGCAATTCACTTGCAAATGTAAATGTTGAGCTGGATTTAAAATGATAAGAGGACCTAAAACAGCTTATTATGAAAGGAGCTCAACATCGGCACAACTAAGCAGACTACAATCTCACTTTTAGTGAATGATTTTGTGGATAAAGTGTAATGAATATGTATTATTTGGCCCACAGACAGATTCTGACCTGTTCAAGGAAGCATAATAGGTCACCTTAAAGAAATGTTAAAAGAAAATCCACAAAAAGATACATCAAACATTGTAACCAGCTAATGATATGGCTTGTTAGGGATCAGAATTGGGGTTAGCATGTGGTTGTTTGGTCATTTTATGCAACTGTATTTGAAAAGGACAGATGTCACAGTGGTCTACTGTTGTACGATACCACCAAACTGGCCATATCCGAACCACAATCAAGCTCCAAAAGTTCTGGTAATGTGATTTAAAACATTGATGTAGCCTACTTTGGGTCTTTTGACCTTCACTTATAGATTTAACTGACTGTTGGACTGCCATCAGTACATTTATGATGCTACTACTTACTATATCCGCTCTACAACCCATTCTACATCCATCTATATCCTTACATTCATCTGTTTAGCTTTCAGCTTAAGTATGTTGTCAGTAAGTGTATATTTATAGCCATCCATGTGTTACAGTGTCACACAATGCCCCACCGAGCTTCATTATTATTCATTATCTTTTAAAAACTGGTGCAGATGTTAATATAAACTGTTAAACCCATGAGTGGAAGAGTAGAAAAAAGAAAACAGCATTGCTGGCTATGATATGAGAATTGGTAAGCAAAATGAGAAATGAAGCAATTAGAGAGGTTCACATACATTATTTAGCTCTCATTAGCTTTCTGTGACACTGTAGGCTCCACACCAATGAAAAGTGTTGGCCACGCTAAGACAATTAGTAAAATTAGTGGCACAGGATTTGGCGTAGATTCAGGCCACATGGCCCAGAAGATACCAGACTGTTGTCAGTGCTGTAATGTATAACAGCACACAAGAAATAATAGGTGTGAAAAATCACTGGGGCTACCAGTGTGTCAACCTGTATTATCCAGGCGACAAGGGTTTGTCCTCTGGACGGAGGGAACAGCAGCAGCTTCCTCTGATTTCTGCTTGGTGCAGTGCAGTCGGCCATTTTGTGTGTCTGTCTCTCTCTCTCTCTCTCTCTCTCTCTCTCCCTCTGACAAAAAACTGGGGACAGAGGTCCAGGCGGATGGTAATTAGCAGTCTGGGTTGTGTTTGTTTTCATTTTGCGCATGTTTGTGCTGATAAAGTTTGACTTGCCAAAAAATCCCAGTCCCGTGCTGGATTCTGCTCAAGCTGTTCCCTTGCATCCTTCAGGAACGATGGGAAATCTTGTACACGGCCACTGGTCACAGCACAAACAGACGGTGGTAATCAGTGATTAGTGGACATGTTACAGTATACAGAGATAAGCCCACACCCCAACCCTTCATTGTGTATCAACGGCAGCACATCAAATAAGTATATAGCTGTGTTTGATGGTATGTATCCTGCAAAAACGGATGCAAAGAGCTTTAAAAAGAATGTAAATTTTATAGAAATGTGTAGATTAATGTTAAAAAGAATAAACAAGCAAAACAAAAAACCCATTTTGTTAAAGCTGGCACAGTTCTATCCCTTTTGGTTTTGAGCTTAAGGGTCCGCGGCCAGCTGCAAATGACTGCAGGTCCACATCCAACAGCGGAGCAGAGCTAAATAACATTCTGCTGCCTCTTTATCATTACAGAGAGGGGAAAAAAACAGGAGAAGGCAGAGAACAAGCAAACCAAATAAACAGGTGTTGTGTGCTTTAGAAAGAGCTAATGCTAACGTGTACTGGAATAGAGAGGCATAATTATACTGTGCTGGATTATGGAAAACATTGTGCATGTTAATTACACCAGGTATGCTCATTGATTTTCTGTTATAATACTTAAATGTGTCATTAATAATTCATTTTCCTGCCAGCTCGCTCCATTTTTCATGCACCTGTGTTGTTGTTGATGTGAATGACGCTGTGTCATTGCTGATGATGGCTACGTAGTTCATCACAGAAAGTAATTTCTGCGGTGACACCTACTTATTTGTCTTTTATGAGCTGCTAACAATGTCCACAATGTAAGGAGCTTCTCTCGGAGGCTGACCGGGAGGTGGGGCCCGTTTTTTTCTTTTCTTCTGGAAACTGTCTAAAAATGCTTTTATGTGTTTTTTTTTAATTATTGCTTATCTGAGATTCTGATAAGATAGCTGCCATAAAAGAATCCTGGTGAGAAGGAAGTACACTTTCTGTCAAATGTAAGGCTTTGTGAATCAGTAGATAATACCAGATTCTAGGTAAATGATATCTCAAGTGCACAAAAAGCACAACAAATTCATTTATTAAACAACGATGAACCCAAAGTCTCTGACTTAATAACTTGTAGAACCAACTCAAGCAGAAGTAAGTGGTTGTTTTCTGCATGACTTTATCTGTCTCTCACGTCGTTCTGAATTAATTTTGGCCCAATTTTCAAATATGATTCAATGGAACCTGCTCTGGTTCTTGGAAGACTTTCAACTGTACTCTTATCTCATATTTCTGTTTTTGGAGCTGTGAATTCCCAGAATCTGTCTTTCAAATAGCTGTGGAGAATATTTATTCGAAGTATGGACTGGTTGGTTTTCTTTTTGTTTTACGTCTTTCTCCAAACTCAAGGTTGAGTTTCCTGCTGCTCTGGAAGTGCAACTGAAGGGCCTGGACTAGACCTTTCTTCATCAGCTTTACAGGGCTAAATATCATTGTGTTTAACTCTAGAATACTTTCTGCCTAAAGAAATGTAACCAAGTCCGAATCATCAATATAAACTACAATGCTTGACATTTGGTGTAACCGGTCTTTCGTGTTTATCAGATCGCTTTGACTCATTGGAAAGAAATGTCTTCTGGAAAATTTAATGTTGCCTTAGTGACACTAGGCAAGACGCTGACTCATGTTGTCCACTGATCTGCATATTGCTTTATCAATCCATCTGTTGAATTTTACGAATACATCCGAAATTGGGTTATGGAGGTTAAACGGACCCAGAGGCTAACCGTCACTCTGGGAAATCCCTAAGCATCTCCAGACTGGAGGACATATAAAGTTTCTTCAGGTGGCTCTGAAAGGCATCAAGACCTGGCAGACCATCCCGTCATCCAAGCTCCCTCCAGATGACTTCACAGTATTTCCAAGGATAAGTCCACCCACCCTGCAGAGAAAGCTCATTGTAACCGCTTGTATCTGGAAAGCTGTTCTTTCTATGATTATCCATAATTTATGACTATAGGTGTGGATGAGAGCATAAATGGACCTGTACATCGAGAGCTTTGCTCTTTCGCTGTGCTCTTTCCTCCCTACACCAGACAGGAGCAGCACCAACATTACTGCAGATTGGTTTTCCATCTCACCGTCACAAGACACTTGATCTCTCTTGCTTGATGCCCAACACAGTTTGAGCAATTTTCCCTTTTCCAGTGAAGAGCCTTAGCCTCACACTAAGAGAAGCTCTCCTTCCGGCCGCAAATCAATCCATGCTGAAGGCCATTGCCTGAAGATGCCAACAAACCACATCATTTGTAAAAATAGACCCTAAGAGTCTTGAAGAAGACACCCTCCTCTACAAGGATATGCCCTAAGATCCTTTCCATGAACATTATCAAATGGGATTGTGTCTGAAGAGGTGGGTGTTTGTGTGTAAAGATGGGTAAATGAGACTTAGCCTGACTTTCTGAATGCCACTCCTAGAAGGTCCTAAATGCGTTCTTCTTCTTACAAGTTTGGACAATTCGTTACAACTCTTCCCAGATTGACGTGCAGTAACAGTTGCAACTCTGAGGTTCTTATTTATCCCTTTTGCATAGACACACACCTGTGTGCCCTAGACCAACAAACTGGCCACATTCCTTCCTTTACAAAGTTGGTAACATTTATTGTGATTAATTAATCAAGATATTTAATTAGTAGCAGCTAGCTGACGCTTTTTCTTATGAAATAGAAAGGGTGTACCTTGTTTTCACATACATTTTTTAGCTTTTTGGCTACATAATTGTAGCCAAAAAGCTACAATTTTGGCTTCATCTTTGATGATTAACAAAAATACAGTGTGGAATATGCTTGATTTTGTACATCTGAGGTAACATTCAGCTAATTTTGGAGTGTAGAAAAGACTGGATCCTTTTTTATGTAAAACCTACAATTTAAAGAGGGTGTATTTGTATGTAGAACACAGTACTGAGCTGTTTGGACTTAAAGTCATCGTCAAAAGACAGAAATTAACTTTTGCCCATTCTTGTCTCTGTGTAATGCCAAAAGGCAATAATCACTCTGACTTGGGCTTTTGGATCCAACATCTCCAATCTGAGAATGTCACTTTGATGCCAATTCCATCCTTGAATCTGTCAGAGAGACAAGCACGACAAGTAAACAAACGCCAGAACATAAAGTAAAAGTACAACCATAATCAAGTTTGTCCTTGAATTTCCACACCTGTGAGCAGCCAACATGGCCAAGCCATTTCTGAATTGGAAGGATGTTTGTCCGGCATCCGCTCAGCAGCATGTTTATACCCCACTTTTTTTCCAGCATTGTTTGTCTGTTCTTTGTGGTGCAGAAACGTTTAAATTGCATTTCTTAAACACCCGTTTCCCTTGAGGTGCAACGGCAGGTGTCTGTGGGAAAAAATCGAAGGGAAGAGGAAGAGGCCCTGGAAGAAGGATAAAGAGGAGGGGGAAAGAAAGAATACGACAGATCTGATGCTGCTGAATTTATGCCTGGCTTCCACAGCCTGCGTATATGCTCTTTAGCAATGTAAATGCATGCTGATGAACGTGCAACAATATGGCGCGCGTCTCGCAACTGCAGAAAGTTTTTCCACTGTTAATTGTTTGGCAAAAGATGATAAACTTCTCAGAGTCCTGTGAGCGACATCCAAGTTGTGGAAGTTTACAGAAAAGAAAACATTTTGTCATTTATTTGCTTGTCAGGCTACAATCCAGAGAGAACCATAAAATCCTGCAGAGAACCATAACAATAATATTAATAATACGAGCTTTTTAGAAAAAAATCAATTAACTAACCTTGAGATGAGCTTTGCAGCTGATAAGTGCTTCATGCTGCAGCCGAACACTCCCCTCCCGCTCCTCTCTGCTTTGAAAGAGGCTTCCTCTCCAGGCGCCGAGTAGCATATAATAGATATTGAACTGTAAATTTGAATTGAAAGCTTGGGTCATTGTGCCTCATTGACTTTCGACCACAAAAACCAAATGATGTCTTAGTTCAGAGGAATATATCAAAGGATATCAACAATTACGAGTCATAAACACGCCTGGAGACGTGCCTGGCGGGCGTATAGCAGCGGGAATTAGCATGTTGAGCTGATAAATATGCATGTAAAGACGCTCCCAGGGGAATAACACGTGTGTGATTGATAGCTTCGGAATTGAAGGATGTGTAAATTCTTTTTATTCCGGATTGGGAGGGGGGTGGTTGTGCTGTTGTACCTCTGAAATACATAGCACTTGTTAAAAGTTTTACCAACTTTATAATCCTTAATGCCACATCTGTTTGCTGTCTTTATAGTGCCTGTAAAACGTCATTAAATTATTACCACCAGCTGGCCTCGTTGCACAATAACCTCACTTATCTGTTATTCTCTGGGAATACTTTTGATTTATAGACCCTCTTAGAATAAATGATATTATATACATATGTATATATAAATAAACAAGGGGAAATGTGTTCTTGTAAATAATTCATGAATTTCAATAAGTTACTATGAAGAAGTTTTTGTTTTTTTCTCCAAGTAAGCTTTATAGAAACAAAGAAGAATTCCAGTTGTGTCAGGAATTTTGCTGGAATTCCTCCAAAACATTTTAATTGAATCAAATTTAAAGCCTTATTTAAGTTTAAATGCCTAAATGATGTTACAAATAATAAACCTGGTTTGCAGGTTTTTAATCTCATTATCCTCTGACATCAATTTATTGTAGAAAATTTTTTAAAAAGTTACAAAAAGTTTTTTTTTACCCAAAATGAATCAATTTAGAACTAAATAAAAAAAGTAAAATGATTCAAAGCAACGCCTCATTGCTCAACTCTAAAGGCTTCCAGCACCCCCTAATGTCAATGAGAGGGAACTGAAATTAAAAAAGTAAATATGGATAGAGTGGCACTCCTGTGAGAAAAGTACAAAAAAGAGTGAAACAACCTCCACACAAACAAAATGCGACTGTTGTAGAAGAGTGACTCTGCTGCTGCTTATAAATAGCACTCACCCTGGAGTGGTAATAAAGGCTGTTTGCGTAGCTGCTATATGTTTAGTACGTAATGATATATTATTGCTGCAGGTATGGGAGCATGTCCTATGTGCTCAGATCTGCTGGGTGTAATTGCTTCAGAAGAGGAAAAAATTGGGGGGTGGGGGGAGAGAAGAATAGGAAGCAAAGTGAGAGAGAGAGAGAGAGCAAGAGGAGATATTAAAGATTAATAAGGTGTGTGTGTGTAAAAGCTGTAACTCTCAGGAGCGGTTCTTTTCATTTAGCTGTAGTCTTTTAGTTTCCGTTGTGCTTATATTTTTGCTCACTGTGGAATTCTGGGTATTAGGATAAATCCTGAAAGGCAGAAGTGTTATGTTAATCACATGATAAAATAAACTTATAGTTTATAAAGTCCTGGAAACAAAATTGATTTCTCTTTATTGAGTTATTAACTTGTCACAACTCTTACGATGACTTTTTAAACGACTGTGTGTCTAAAACGTGGTGAATTTCTTCCAATTTATGACCTCAAACAGCATTAAAAGCAATTTGCCGTGAAAAACACAACTAAATGGAATACAAATATAGTCAATGAACCAGTGTGTTTTTCTTGTTTAAAGCTGATTTATTTGCAGCTTTAAAAAAAAGCATTCATACTTACAAATAGGACTATTTCAGTGCAGCAACACTGCATGAATGAATGCTTGGATTTATAATATGGAAGCTTAATTCTTTAAATTCCAATTTCAAAAGTAAATTTGCTTGTTTACAGTAAATTCCCACACACACACACACATGCGCTCATAGACACACATACTGCTGCGGTTCTGGTGTGAAGCTCAGAATAAAGCAGCCCATAAATTTTGGCCAGGTTTCCGTGTCAGAAGCAGCCCGTACGTACGTACGTTTTCAGGCTTTAGAAAGCTCTTTCTTCACACCCTGCTGTTTTCCCCTGATAATTTAATGTCCGTATTCTCCTCTTCAGGCATTAAAACCCTCTGAACTCACATTTCTGGCTTTGTACTTGACGAGGCAGCACTGCAAGGCTGGGAAAGGCACACCACACTCCGAAAGGCTTCTCTGTTGTCTTGCCTGCAGAGTGTCCAACCAATTACCAAGTTCAAATACGCATCTATCACACTGTTTCTGCTGCAGTCTTTTGATTCGGTCACTGTTTGTACCAGACTTTCTTCTCTCTCCCTTCTCAATCTGAGCCTTTTCACAGAGGTTGATCACAACTTGTTTCATATCTTCATGTTATGAGGAAAATATTCTAATGTGATGTGCAAGACGTAACTTGTCCTGCATGTACAGTTATTACTGAAGAACTTTGATGATTTAAGATGGAATACTTAAAGATAGAGCATTTGCATACAGTTCAACTCATAAACAGTATAATAAAACATTGAAATGACATGAACTTGTTTTTAACTGTTTATCAAACAGATATTTATGACTCACAGTAAAAAATATAGGATGAATTTCTAATTACACAGGAAGTGGATCTGTTTCTCTTGCAAAGAGCCTTGAGATGATATTTGTTGTGAGTTATTTGAATAAACTGAACTAAACAGGAACTATTTTTGGAAAGATAAAGAATCTTCTTATGTGAATTAGTTACTTTGCTGATTTTTCCAAGTACTTCATCAATAAAATGAGCAAAAAGCTTTCTTTCTGAGTTTAAATATTTATTATTCAGGTGCTAACTCAGGGATTTGTAACATTTACAATCCAGATTTTATGCCTAAATCCAGCTAAACAAAATTGCTTAATTGTTCAACTTAATGAAAGATTATTGTTTTAAATTAGATTAAATTATTTCAGATTATCTGTTATGGATTGGCGACCTGTCCAGGGTGACCCGCGTCTCGCCCGTTGACAGCTGGAGATCAACACCATCACCTCGGCCCCGGGCCCCCCTGGCATCCATCCATGTAAGAAAATGGATGGATGGTTGTACTGTAGTGAATCTAAAACATTTTCGAACCACAAAAGTAAGTCAAGGGATGGTTAACAGAGACTTTTAAAAATTCATGCAGTTTTGTTGCAACCAAAAATGTAGTTTCTGCCTTTTTTTATATAAAATATGTTCAACCTTTCCAGAACATAGCTGTTTCTAATCCCACACAGCCTGAGTCGTTATCGTTCATTCTTAACTTCTTACTGGAGGTACTCACTAAGCCACATGTTCATTTGATAGGACCATAGTAAAGGGCATTCTGGGTAAATAAAACCAAAACAAACACAAGTGTCTCGTAATAGAGCGAGAAATGTCTCATGTCCTTTTACCAAACACAAAGAGAAATCCTACAAGTACTAATATGTGACGCTACGTTTTATGAAGGAGGATGAAAGCAGTTGCACTCGTGTCTTCTTCAGAGGATTTTGTCTTTTCCTTCAGTAGTTCTTGCTGCAGTGCCACCACAGGTGAGCAGTGGAACAAGTTTTTCAAGGTGTTTGATTCGTTTGACAAACATTGCAATTTTGGTCCCTAATCGAACTGAGTCTACCGAACTATCAGGTGTGGAAACTCCTTCAAACAAATATGTTTACATATCTCTAGCTGGATTATGATGCAGTTCGGTAGTACAAGTAAAGCAGGACTTTTTGGCATTAAAAAAAAGTTTAAGCTTAAGTCATGTATTAAAATATGTAGTTTGTAGAGGCAGATTGAATCAAAGCCCCCAACAACCTGCAAAATATATATCCATTTAACACATGTTATGCATTATATTCTTTGGGCATTAAATAGGCTTGCTTAAGCTTATTTAGGCAACTCAAGGTTTATCTATAAAATGCTAGTTTTAATTGATTCATTCAAGTTTTGTAATCTTGTCAATATTTGTCAACATTAAGAAAATAATCTGTAAGTAAAGACATTAAAGTTTTTAATATAAGCAATACTTGCCATATGAGCTCCTCTTCATTTAATGTTTGTCGTAGGGGTTCATTTAAGTTTGCAAATGTCTAAAATGTCAGAATTATGTCACACGGAAAAAGTTGAGGTAAAAATCCCAAATCGTTACAGGACATACTTTGTTATCTGATGTTAACATGCGCCAAGAAATCAACCTCTGCAGGTTTATTTGTTTTTTCTCTCCAGTAAACACATTGATTTTATAAAGAAAGTGACTCATGATTTCCCCTGAGAGCCTAACACGGCCTGCAGAGAACTACCTGTCAGCACACCTGAGCACCTCAGCACAGCTAACTCTTTACTGCTGACTCTGTTCACAGAGGTGAAACAAGAAAAATGTGATGTTCTTCCTCTTTGTTTGGTACTTCAGGTCCAGGGAAATCCCCCTAAGTGACAGAATATTTAAAAGATTACAAAACCTTTCAGCAGAAATTGATAGTATTTTATTTTTGGAAGACTCTTCAAATATTTTTTATTTATAATATCTTCTTCAGCGAGCATTTTGTACTCTATGGTCACCTATCTTCAGATTGTTGTACTGTCCGATTCTACAGTTGGGTAGTAACTAGTTACATTTACTCAATTACATTTACTTGAGTAACCTTTTTGAAAAAAAAAAAAGTTTTAAGAATATTTTTACTACGCGGTACCTTTTACTTTTACTTGAGTGATCTAAATATGAGGTAATTCTACTTTTACTTGAGTAAAATTTTTGGATTTTCTACCCACTGAATGAAAAACAAACATGTTTTAACCAAAATCCACCAGAAACAGACACACACCCCTGCAGTTTTTGTTAAAGTTTCATAAAGTTTTTTTATTGAAAGAAACTGATTTGGAAATTTTTTCTTTTGTCTGATTTTGTTATTTTTTGTTACTTATATGAATTATTTTCATTTTCGCCCATTTCCACTTGACTTTATATTTTGGTCCGTCTGATTATCTAATTTAAAATATTAAATGATTGATAATTTGATCAGTTACTCAGTACTTGAGTAGACTTTTTATCACTTTTATTTTTTTTTACTATTACTTGAGTAATTTCTTGAGCAGCTACTAGTACTTGAGTACAAATATGTTGAAGTAGAGATAGTCTTAGTTGAGTACAATTTTCTGGTATTCTGCCCACCTCTGTGTTTATAGCAAACTCTTTGAAATGTCTTCTCTTTTTTCTTTAGATGCTCCGGAGGTTTTATACAGCGTAAATTCAGCCTGTGATGCTTTTCATTTTCCACTGTAAATGTACAGGTATTAGTATGTAAAGGGCCGATTCCTCTTATAGCAAAACAAATACCACTTTTTCTCATCAAAACACGTAAAAGATGGATTACAGGAGAATCCAGCAGCACTCAATAGACCATTAATTTGATAAAGCTTAGTTTGAATGCTTATGAAGCAACACTGACAGCCCCAGGGATTGTGACAGCTTCTCCAATTAACAATTGGTGCTTATATAAGAACATCCGTCTGTGACTTATTTATGATTCCGTATGCCAGTTGTCGGAAATTTATATGTATGCAAGTGAATGGATTTCCGCTGCTATATGACAAGATTTTCCTACTCCATCTGACCCTGCCATATGCTAAAAGATGTCTCTTTTGTCCATATTTACTGTATAATTATATACAGTCTGTTGTTTTTGAAAATGCATCTGCAGAGAGGAATGACCAGGAACCAGATGCAAATACACACTCCTTTAGTTTTGCCTTAGTAGATCTTCAGTTTTTTTTTTCTTTAAGATCCGTCTGTCTGTCCCCCAAATACTGGCAGCAAAAGATGCTTCAACAAAAGTTTATACTGTGTATATATACTGTATATACTATATATATATATACTTTTGGGTTGAGATAAGATATAATGTGTAGAATATTAATAAATATCATGAAAAAAGGCTGATGGATAATAATAATCTTAGTTTACTTGGACAAAAACAATAAAACACAACTAATAAAGTCACAAACCTGCAGCTAGTATTTGAAAATACCCAGGGGGTTGTGATTAATCCCATTTAGACAAAAAAAAGTTTATCTAATGGTTTGTAAAGACAAACCATTAGATAACCATGCTATTTACACGTTTAAACCCACTTTTATTTTATTATTGAGTCGGGTGTTTAATTTTCATTTTGTCCATATCAAAAACTTGAATGTTCTCGAAAGGCTGGTTGTGGCAGAATGTATTAATAAAACCCAATAAAAAAATGTTAAAACATTAATAATTAGCTATCTTTGAATTTTATGAATACTTCTAAAAATTAAATATTGAACATATATTCATATTGAATTAGAACAGCTGAAACAGATAAAAACAGCTCTGATTTGGTTGTTAAAATAACATTTAAGAACACAATATCTTAAAGGTTCTGTTTATGTGGCCCTGCAAAGTGTTGAGGGTCCTGAGTTTGACACATGTGGTTTAGGACATTAAAGGTAAGCTAATAACTGAGATTACTGATAATCTCAGTTTACTTCATAAGATTAAAGACAAAACCATAAACTATAAGTAGTTTTATTTTTCAACTTTTCGTCCCTTTGCACATAGTAACTGATCTGGGCTGCTATTGTAACCAGATGATGACAGGAGAAACTTTCACAAGCTGTTTACTGCAAGGTCTGAATGCAGTGTTTCTCCATCAGGTTAAACAAGAATAGCATTTCCATGATCTTAATTGGTGAACAGGAGAATAAGAAAAAGTGAGAAGGGGATTAAAAGTACAGGAGTTTGAAAACACTAAAAACAAAAAACTTACCAAGTAGTTTTTGTCTAGTTTCTAGTGCAGATATCTTAGTAAACTTGAAATACAACAAAACTAACTTACAAGTAACTTTTCAGCAAGATATCAGAGCTTGTTTTAAGTAAACAATTCCTTAAAATGTATGAAAAACTACTTGTTAAAGACATTATAACGAGATTTTCCCTATGTTATAAGTAAATTAATGTGCCAATGGAACTAGTACTTGATGTATTTATTTATTTACCTAAATCTTCCTGAAAATTTGCTTGTAAGTTAGTTTTGTTTTATTTCAAGTGTACTAAGATATTTTCACTAGAAACTAGATAAAAAAATACTTGGTAAGAGTTTGTGTTTTTGCAGTGAAGCGACTTGAAAACCTGTTGGTGTGTGGGGGAGAGTCAGAGTCAAACTTCACTTTGGGTTTTTGGTCTTTTGCAGCAAATGTTGAGGCATTTGTTTTGCTTTTGACAGGATGAACAGAAGTATGATCACAAAATGATGAACTCAAGTTAAAACCAGAGGCGAGTTGCTGAGGAGATTGTGCACCACTCTACTTGACCCATTCCTGGTCATAGTCACAGTTGGTTAGCAACTTGTTACATTTACTTGAGTAACTTTTCTGAAAAAAAAACCCAACTAACTTTTAGGAGTATTTTTACTACTCTGTGCTTTTTGCTATTACTTGAGTGAAATTGCTGGATTTTCTACCCACTGAATGAAAAACAAACATGTTTTAATAGGAAAAATCACCAGACACACACTTGCAGGTTCTGTTAAAGTTTTATAAGTTTTTTATTGAAAGAAACTGATTTGGAAAAAATTTCTTGTGCCTGGTTTTGTTATTTTTTTGTTACTTGTATGAATTCTTGTCATTTTCGTCTATAAAATACCAAAATTTCCACTTAACTTTATATTGTGGTTTGTCTGATTATGTAATTTTCAAACGTTAAATGATGAATAATTTGATCAGTAATTGTGTAAACTTTTTTACCAAATATCTTTTTATTCTTACTTGAGTAATTTCTTGGATGTTTTTACTTTTACTTGAGTAAAATATGTTGAAGTAGTGCTACTCTTACTTGAGTACAATTTCTGGTTACTCTGCCCGTCTCTGGTCATAATTATTTGTGCCCAGCAGGATTGCGAGTGGGTTCAAGGTGAGGGAGTACATTACCTCTGGGATCAGCTCTGCACCCCTTGTTGTTTGCAGTTGAGATGAACAAACCCTCAGATTAGCCTAGACAGGAAGCACCGTGGTCGATCTGTCATGATATCATGGAGAAAACAGTCTGGAGAGAAGAGGAATGAAAATCAGTCAGGGGAACAGAAACTACACGTGTTTGGACGAGACACGGGTATAAGAGGGAAGCTGCAAGGCGTGGAGGTAACAAAAGCGAACGAGTTGAAGTGTCTGCCATGAAGCATTCAAAACAACAGACAGAGAGAGAAAGAAGGGAGTTCAGGTGGTGGTTGAGTGGATAGAGATGAGTGTCATGGGGGTTATTTGATGAAAGAAGAGCAGTAAGAGTGACAGAGAACCTTTAAAACACGATAAAGAGGCAAATCTGAGATGGTTAGCATGTGATGCTAGGGGATTTAGAAAACAACTAAAAAATGTTGTCCTATAATAAACCTAAATTTAATAGATTTGTGCTTTTGAAATGTAGCACGTGAGCTTCTACCATGTTTTAGTCGTTTTTATTTGCCTGCAGTTAAGTTTCATTAGAGAGCTGACCCCTGCTGGACCTTATATGAGGCAGATCAGCTATAGGAAGTGAGACAAAAGTAGATGTGTTTGCAGATTCATGCACTCGCATGAGGGACGATGCATTAAATTTATCTGCATCCCTCACTACACCCACCTGGCCTCATATTAATGATACCTCCTGCTGGTGTCGGTATATTGACTTTTCACCCTCCCCTCCCCAGCCCACACATCTTCCTTCTATTCTGAGGTACAAAGTGTCACAACAAAAGCATTTACAGTTTAGCATGACAGAACAAATGTGTCACCTCACACCCTATTAAGGCATCAACTTCACTAATTGCTGGTTACACTTGAAAACCCACGATTAACTTTATTAAGTTGAAACGCTACACTGGCAAAAACGCTAAGTGGTGGACAGGTGTGAAGTTGGAAAAAATGAAGGAGGGAAAAAGACGGAGAATGTGATGCTTTGTTGTTACAGTATATTAAATCACTGTACTTAATAGAATATTAACATTTATAATAGCACAAGTAATGTTTGGTCATTGCCAGCATGCTATCTGATGTCTAAGTTAACCATATTTATGAAAATAAAGAAAAAACTGTCAGAAAAGTGAAACTTTACAATGTTAGATTTCTAATAAGCATAATTTTCCTTATCTTATAAGACCTGATCATCACTTTTATCTTAGAGTTTGGGATTGTTTTCACCACAGTCATTTCAGCGCTGTTTGGCCCAATATAGGCTAAGTTGTGTCTTTTTCAACAAAAACAAGAGTTTATTATTATTTGGTGTTTTAACACCAGCAGGAAGTAGAAAACAACTCTGGAGAGATTCCTGTTGGCCCTAAGCAAACAAGCTGGAGTTAGAGTTGAAGACGCCATCATGCACATTCTTCCACAAACCCATTTTCATCTGGACAAAGTATACAGAGGATCATGTTCTTTGATTTCTTCAGTGCATTTAACAAAATTCAGCCTGATTTGCTCCAGAAGACATAAGTGGAGGCCTCAACAATCACCTGGATCAATGAATAAACCACAGTTTGTGAGACTGAAGGACTGTGGTGTATAAGCAGGTGGTGGAGCACCACGTTTTTTTTTTATTTGTTTTTTCTTCCAGTGGTGTCAAAACAGCAAAGAAATATAAATAATATAAATATTGGTTATCGACCAAAATAGCAATATTAATATTGGATATCGATATCGGCCCAAATTTTCATATTGGTGCATATGAAAATTGCACCAATATGCAATTTTGGTGCATATTGCATATACTTTCATCCGTGCTCTTGCCAACAAATACATTTTGTTGGCAAGAGCAAAGGACATATACCACAGTCCTTTGTTTTCCTCCCTGGAAGAAAAAATACAGCAACAACTTTCTAAACTGGGTATAAAAGTAGAGCATGACAGCTGCATTTAAATATGAAATAGCTGCAGATTTGGTTTCAGACACCTTGTGCTGTGTGCAAACAAAGCCGCCGTTTCCACCGGAGAAAAGAGAATACATTTAAAGCACCTCTTTGTCGTTGTTCACAACTGTGTTCCTTTTGTTTCCATTTGTCTCCCTTTTTTTTGGGAACGAGGGGGAGGTAGTGGTAGAGAATAGGATGAAATATTTTTAAACGGTAATTACCTGGCCGGGATCCGACATGTGCAGGGATTAATGGGTGACTGAGGAGCATCAGGTTCGGCAGTGTGTTGGAAGGTAAGGGGTTGTGTGGGTGTGTGTGATGGAGCGGCGGTAGAAGCGGGGTAAACACTGAAAACAGCAAACCAAAGACTGGCAGGATTCTGCTGCTGCTGTCTTTTCTTTATCCAAGCTCAAGTCACTACTTCACGCCAAGTCCGTCACAAATGAACAAGACAGATTTAGCCCTCCCGCCTCATCCCACTCGTTCCAAATCCATTTGCTAAATGTCTGTTTTCTCGCCTCCTGAAACAATATTGTTGCCTGTTTTGGGGGCTATTTATTTTATTTTATTTTTTTTCACCTTCCCTGCTTTCTGTTGCAAAAGTCAAGTTCCTACCAAGGAGTTGAGCAAATCTGTAATCGTTCATTGTTCAGAACGCGGTTTCATGTGTAATTGACAAACACGAGCAATTTCCAATTAATTCATATCACAACAGAACGTTGAGAAGTGCCTGCTCGGCCGAGCCTGCATCAGTGGAAGAATGCAGCAGTGCACTTTGCGCTCAGAACTCAATTAAGCGTGTCCTTGGAGTACAATATCTGTGGATTCTTTAAGTCGTTTGGATAGTGCAGGGAGGCGATGGGGTGCTCTTACAGATGGCGTCTGACTCAGACTGTAATTAAACAGATCAGTGTCTAATACACAGTCTGATATCCAGCAGCAGTGCTGCTAAATCTCTGTGGGAAAAACTTCCTGAGCTTCTCAAAAGCTCCTTGAGTTCGGTCACAAAAGCCTGCTAATAATACTCCTAATACTGATTTTTTTTGACATGATAAATATTAGGAATGACTTTTTTTGTTTTCCAGATCTGTTGTTGCTTCAGCAGAGAGTTGTGCCGATGCAGCATATGCTCATATTTGTCTCTGGCTCTGTGTGGCTTCTCTGTTGGCAATGCACACAGAGTGTTTAAGACACATCAAATAAAACCAGGACTTTTATTCTCAAAAGTCAGTGCAAGGCTGTCTAATTTGTCAAGAATTACATTTCATTTGAATGAAAAAAAAAAATCTAATTTATTTTAATAACAAAGTTCAACCAACCAAAAAGCTTTCAAACTTTTTTTTCGCTTGTCAAGTTTTAACTTTTAGAGCTTTTCTGTTATTTCCAAATGTGACAAAAATTAAACCATACATGTCTGTTTTAAGGAAAGATTAATTTGCATTTTGTAAAAAAAACAACAACATAATTTCCATATCTGCACAGTTGAAACATTCTGTTATAGTTACTCCTTTTCTATTGTGTAAAATGCCTCAGTATTACTTTTTATTTTTAAATTTGTGTTGTAAAAGATCTAAATAGAGAAGAGTCCTGTTATCTTTTTTTTTTCTTTTTAAGATCCAAACTTTTAATTTTGACCTTTTCTATCCAGACTCTGGATCCTCTGATTTTGTGAAGTGGGAGAAACAAACAAGACATCATGAAACATATTACAGAATTAATTTTTACAGAAAATACTTAAACAAATAATCATTTTTTGTTTTATTTTTACTAAACATGTTTTCTTTACTGACATCCAAATAATAACATTTTTGACTCATCTGCCCAAGCAAAAGTATCTCAGAAGTCCTGATCTCAGTCTAGTTTTCTCTGTCAAATTTTGTTTTGTATTTTTCTTAAGCAACAAATGTTTTCTCTTTGCACATTTCCCATTACAGATAAACGTCTTCTCCCTTTTCAACAAAAGATTGTATATATGACAAGTTAGCTTTTGGAGACTTTGTTTGTGACCTTCTGTTGGGATGAACTTGCGCGGATGTCTGGACCTTAATGTCTTCTACTTGACAGAGGAATAGCAGATTTCTAGTTTAAATGTCTGACCAGGTACATGAGCTACTAAAATGTTCATTTTGAAGGACTCAGACTGATTAATGGTTTCTTCTATGGTGTTAATTGTAGCACAACTTGCTTTCTGAGATTTTAATTTAACTTAAAATCCAGGCTAATGATGTTGATATCATGTGCACCTAATATCATCCATCTTTGAGTGACTTTAGCTCAATTATTCTTCATAAAATAAAGCTTTTTTAGGTACATGTTGCAAAAAGATTTATCTTACTTGAACTCCTCCATAAATACTAAAATGAATATTAAGACTTTGCCTTTCTGAAGTTATTCTGGTTGCTTATTTACATTTTTACCTTCCACTTAACTTTCCACCAGTACACTTAGATCTAGATCTCTACAGGCGCTTAATACCAAGTATCTTTGCTTGACTTTTTTTTTTTGCAAGTCTGCAGTTGTAATGGTTACTTGTGCATCTTTTTGTTCTAACAAACCTTTTCCTTCCATTAAGCTTTCCATTAAAAAGTTTAGATAAATATCTCTTCAAGCTTTAAAAACATCCACCTTCATGCCAGTCACATTATAACTGTAGAGACATTTGTCATCTTTGTGACTTAACAAGTCAAAATGTATCCATTTTTAGAGATTTGTGTAATATTCAAATAAGAAACTGAATTTTGTGTCCTTATAACTCTGATGTTGGCGATTTATTTAAATTACTCTAGGTATAATGTATCAGTTTTTGCTGACAATCTGAGTAAATGATCCAAGCATAATATATGAAAGTTCAAAGTTTAGCATCACACAGTGCATAAAATGTTTATGTTTAGCTTGGTTTAGTTTTATTTATTCTATCACCTATCTGATATATCTCAAGGCAGAGCACATGGAAAGGTCAGAGGCTTACGCACAGCAGAGAAAAAGCCCAACAATTTCTCCTTGAGTGAGCTCTCAGTGAAGCTTTTATAATAAATCTTGATACAAAAGACTTAGAAAACACCTTGAGATGATTGAATTCAATTACTGATTATAAAAATAGCTTTACCTGTGTTGTTTTTGATTTAGGATTAAAAGCATCCTTTTCTTGTTTATGGAGTATTCCCATTGATGACACATTTAGAAAACCCAAGGAGGCCTAATGTCTTTTTCATCTGTGATTCAAAGCTAATGAATCACACTCATTAATCATTTTAGGGTGTTAGGGTTTTCTTTTTTTTTTTTGCTGTTGCTTTAATTTTTACTCTCTTGACAGAGTTTGAAAAGAAAGAAACAAAGCTGCTGAACACATGAAAAATCAAAGCACATATGCTTGGACTGCTCAGAGTTGTGAAACCGTGTCGTCTGTTATTTGAACAGAGCCCAGGAGAAGAAATGAGGCTTCTGAACGCTTTGTTAAATCTGCTAAATGTTGCAGTTCAGAAGAAGATGCTTTTTCCTTTTTCTTGCAGACATTCTAAGGATCAGTTCAAAGAAATGTCGTTTGACATTCAGCACTGCAGTCTTAGGATAAAAGTTAAAACGTTGCATCTGACTTTACAAAATGTCACTTTTTTACTGTTTTAATAAACTTTAGAGGGGAATGGTGGAGTTGATCGAAAGAGGTTTGAGCATTTTTAGATGTTAGAAAGTTTATTGTCCAATAATAATTTAAAATATAACTGATGTCTACTCATTTTGTCTTATTTGAGTTTCAGTGTTGTTTCACACATTTTCAGCAAAGCTAAGATTTCTAGAATTTAAAAATGTCAGTATTGATACAGGAAATCATGCTGGAAAATACATAGACCATCACTGTGTGAAAACAGAAGAAAACTGTTTTCAAAATATGTTTTCAAGGCACTTTAAATCACTAAACTAAGCCTTTTATTAAGTTATTTCTCATAACTTATGCTAAAATATGGATTCAGAAATGTCTGAAGAGGCTTACTTTAACTTGTAGAAACTGTAATAAAGCTCCTTGTGGTAAATAATTTGCATTTGATTAGTCAACACAGTAACTTAAATACAGCTACTTAAAAAAGCATTTATACCTCTCGAGCTTTTTCATATGTTATGACAAAATTAGAATAAATTACACGTGAACTCTATTTACAAACTGCTATTTCTGAGGGCAATTTGTTGTACTTAATTTTATTTTGGGGGTATCGCAGTAAAGGACACCCCACCCTAATTTGACAGCTTCAGAAGTTTACACTAATTACTTCATAATTTCTGTTGAACTATCACATAAAATCCCAATTAAATAAGGTTTGTAGTTTCCATGTGACAAGTCGTGGAAAGCTTTGAGGTTTATTAATACGTTTGCAACGCACTGCAGCAAAAACCGAAGTTTGCAAAACTGCCAAAACTTCTGGCCAACACTGTAATTTAGTTCCAACATTGTTTTATTTTCTTTGTCAATAAAAACTACAGTATAAATATTCTGCATTTACATCAGGCGATAAAGCAGCAAGTCTCATAACATGCTCCAATAATCTACCTACTCTAATTACTACAGCAATCATAAAATGTCAGAAGGAAAGGCAATATAAACAAAACATAACATTCGAGATGACAATATCGGGCTGATTAATACGGCAATAATGATTCTCCAAGGCTAAAAAAGTGCCAAAAAGTTTCCCGATGAAATTTAAAAGTTACTTCATGTCTTTAACAGCTCCTTTGTTAATGATGGCAAACAAAAAAAGGAGAAAATGGTTTATTGAAACAATGGAGCTGTTAGTGTCTGATCACAAAAAGGAGACAGATATTTTTATCCAAATCTGTGGCTGATAATGATGCAGCCTTAAGAAATGATGTCTAAGCTATCAAAAATCTGCACTAATGTGACGTGAACCATGTGCCAGAATTAATCTAATAGACTTATAATCTGGTTGGCGGAACCAATCCCTGCAAGATAAGGGGCTCTAAATTGAGTCTGATAGGTCGCAGCGTCACATTGGACTCGAACGTGAAAAAATATCTCCCAATAAGATCTGAAAACAACACGGAAAAGGCAGCAGAGCGAGCAGATGCACAGATATACGGTACGGTGAGATACAATCTACGCCTGCTTTCAGCTCTCTCACGTGTGTCTGTCAACAAAGTGTTTTATCTGCAACGGTTTTAAAAACGAAACGTGATATATTGTAAAAACATCTCCAAAAACACCCGCCACGGTGCAGTTTTATTTTCCTCACGTTATAAGATTTAACGTCTAGTAAACAAACATCTTTCGGTTCTTCATACCCTGGAGTTTACTCCCACATTTGGTATGTTTACGTTGTTGACCCTTATTTGACATTTTCTTTGATATGATTACAGCCGCTCCCGCTTTCCCTTTTCTCCTCCTCCATTATGGAAAAAATTATTAACATCTGCTACACAGACATCAGGAGAAGTCATGCGTGCCTTAATGGCCCCTTGTTTAGTCATTTATGGGTAAGCATGTCATTATTTTAGGATTTACGATCAGCCAGATAGAGAATGCGTTCTCCCAGAGTTTCACCTAGCAATTATTTATTTTGATTTTTATGGCAACAAAGTTTCCTATCCTCCCTCACTTTCCAATTAATGCTGACGATCAAGCATGTCTTAGTGCTTCACTTGAGCTAGTTTTTTTTGTTTTTTTTTAACTGCGTATACTATTTGTCCTTTGTTGGAGTTTAAAACCTTTTCTAAGCAGATGGCAATGCCTTGCAAAAGTATTTATTCAACCTTTTATACATGCTTTTTTGTATTACAGCCACACACTTCAATGTTTTTTAGTTGGATTTAATGTGATGGACAAAAATAAAGTTGAGAAGGATGCATTGTTTTCAATTTCTCTTCACAAATAAATATCTGATAAGAATAGCTTGCATGTTCTTCAAACTATTTGAGATGACAATAGTTTGAATGACATACAAGCTATTGTATGTTTAATGAATTAAACATACAATATTAATTATGAATTAATTATGAATGCAATCAGTCTTCAGGAGTTACCTATTTAGTGGAGAGTCCAGCTGCTTTAATTTGATTTCAGTAAACAGATTTCTTCTGTTTTTGCCTGTTGGTCACACTTAAATGTTGTAAATCACCAAAGAAATATTAACATTAGACAAAAATAAACGGAGTAAATACAAATTCATTGGATTTTACAAAGTATTACTGAGATCTATCAGTCTTTGAAAGGCTACAAAACTATTTCTAAGGCTTTTCCACAAATGGAGAAAACTATGAAGGGTGGTGAACCTTTCCAGGATAAATTTCAGTAAAGTTATACCCAAATTCATTTATGCAGCAGGACAATGGTGTTAAATACATCAGTAAGTCAATCTCTAATTGTCTTAAAATTAATAAATAAGAATAGACTGAACATTTTGGAATGGCCTAGTTAAAGTCAAGACTTAAATCTGATTGTGATGCTTTGGTATAACCTTAAATAGGCTGATTATGGTTGACCAGCAGCTGAAATAAAACAATTCTTCAAAGGGTGAGCCAAAAGTATTTTATAGGGATATAAAATACTAATTGACAGTAACCCAAACGAGTACTAGGTTTAGGAGGCAATTATTTTTTAGCATAGGCCCCGGTTGGTTTGTTTAGCTTTTTATTTTGACAAATGAAATCATCATTTTAAAACTGCATTTTGTATTTAGGGAGATTATCTTTTTCTCATAATGAAATCAGATTAAATGCCTCAAAAAAGCTGAAACAAGGCATACAGTTATATTTACTTAATTATAATATTATTGAAAAGTTATTAATTTCATTAAATGACCATAGATTAATTACACAAACTGATGTTTTAAAACACTGATTTTTAATTATGATGATTTTTTGCTTACAGTGAGGAAAATATGACATTTAAGATTTGATTAATTACAAAATGTGAGTTTAAAGAAACATTTTTCTGAAAGTTAAAATAATAATAATAATTTGCCAAATTATCAGTATTCTAATTTATTGAATAAACTCTATGCAAGGTGCAAATACTTCTCCACAGCACTTTAAATCAAATGGAGAAGCCTGATGCTCAGAATGTATTCTTTTAAATTGACTGAACTCAAGACTTTTCAGATGCTATCCACACTTTTAAGATTTTTTTTTGTAAACAAATAAACATGTCCTTTTTATTCATTTTTACAAACTGCAAAACTTTTTCAGTGTTCTACTAATGTAAAAAACAGCACAGTTTTGCAGTTGCAGTGTTTCCATTGAGTAATAAATGAAATTAAAATCATGTGAATAAGTCATTAAAAATTATAGCGATAGATGTAAACAGTTAGATGAAATAGATTAAATTATTAGCCATAAGAGGAGATGCCGGCGTCTTATTCAGGTGCTGAAGCGGCAAACCCCTTATATACAATATTTTGGGAAAATTGTAGTTTGTGATTTTTGCAGAAGAGTGATGGATTTAACACGTTCAAATGTGAAGCAGTTTTATACCTTTGCAAGACATTATGTACTAAATAATTGAATTCATAATTGTTTCAGTTTTCTTTTAAAAGGATAACCCAACATTTCCATGTGAATGCATGCATGCTGTGTGCTGCATCCAGTTCACCTCACCTCAGCAGGTAAATGTCTCTTCATGTTCATTCAGTCCAGTCCTGCTGATATCAGAGGAAAGGTTAGTTCAAAGGTACTGTGACAGAAACCGTGACAGACCCAGATGGATGTGACATGAGCGGAGATAAAGCCATGCAGAGTCTCACGTTAATCTATAGCTTACCCTTAAGAACTTCAGAAGCTTTTCAATATTGATGACTATTTACAGAGAGATGCATGTTTCTGCATCGGTGGCATTCTGGGTAAACTGTTTCTGACATCCTGTCCCTCCACCCTGGAGCTGCCCTGAGGACGCCGCCTCAATTCGGCGCCATCATGGTACTCAGTCCCTGTAGCTGCCGCTACAACGCTCCATGAATTTTGCAGGGCCTGACAAGAGCAGTTACATCTACAGATGACAAAACCCGCTGCAAAATTAGACTCGACGTGAGGTGCACCTGCTGCTTCGAAATGACTAATAGCACATAAGATGAAACAAACGGCTCTCCTGATAAACTCACGTGACAGAATGATGCATTTTTTCCAATTCTAATCTGCGATCTTTAAAATGAACAGAGGATGATTCCTCAGATCACCTTTGGCAAGTTTAGGAGAGCAGACGAAGCCTCTGACTGACTTGAACCGAAATGAGGATGCACAGAGAGTGTGTGGGGGGTTCGAATGCAAAAGCCACCATCTGGCGTCAGCACGTGGTTGTGCTCACCATGACCAATTGTGTCATTAGATTATTGAATAATTAGAAGAGGGATCATGTCTACTCAGAGAACATGCCTTTCAAATGTATTAGCGTGTGTGACTAATTTCTTCATCACAGAGTTATGTATCACAGGAGCGGCTTTGGGGGGGGGAAACGTCTGAAACTGAGCACAAATAAAGCAAGCAATCCCAGCTTTAGATGGGTGAAAATTATTAGTCTCGATATAAGAGTCTAAATTCCTGATTTCATGTTTATTCTCAGCATCTCCAGTTATCTTAAAGTGGTAAAGGAGTGGGTTTAAATGTGCATCTTGTTGATTTGGACAGTGACAAATGTTTTATTGATGAACATTCCACTTTGTCTTTGGTAATGATGTCACTAACACATCAGGTGATTGTCTGTGATGCCTCTTCCTGCTTAATCACCCAGTTTGGTGAATTATCTCAAGAGATTACTGTATTTGATCACTTACTGTGTATATATAAAAAGCATATGACCTTTATTCATTAGGTTATTTACTCTGTTGCATCCCGTAATACATGGCAAACCTGGCTCCAAACTGTGAATATGCAGTCTAGCTGTGTCAGATTAAGATTGGATGACATTCACACCATAAACGAACTGCTCCAGAGTTTGTTTTTAACCCTTTAATGCTCTCAGTGAGGTTGTTTTTGGTCCACATCCTGGAGCAGCTACTGTTTTTTTATATCTACACAAATAAACGTACCAAAGTTTGTTTTAAATGAACTAACCACCTTAGCCTAATTGTCTAAAGTGACACTGTGTGTTATACAAATGTTTAGAAATTAGTTTTTCCGAGGAGCATATTTAAGGTTGTCTAAAATAATTAGACAACTTTGATTTTGAGGTCAGCAGTTTGTTTGACTCTGATTACAGATTTTTTTGTTCAAGCTAAAGTTTTTAAAGGTGTTATTTGCAGCAGGTAAAATACTAAATACTCATAACTTCTCCATTGAACTCTACCTAAAAAAACTTAACACATCTGATATGTGACAAAAATAGTTTTAATATTATGGAGGTGGTGTTCTCATCAAACATGCTGAAACTGAATTTTAAAATTTGAAATCTGAAATGAAAATCCTTTCTCTAATCCTAAAGGAGAAAATTAAGTAATGTTAGATAACCTCAAAATTAAACAGAGCAATTTATCATCCTCCTTATATAATAATATAACTTTCTGAATTAGCAGTCATCATAAACTTTCATGAAGTTTATATATGTCTTGCACTGTAAATATAACATAGGCTGATCTGTCACGTGCAGAAGTTCAGTGAAAGTAAAACAACTCAAGTTAAGGTTGGCGACTACTTTTGACATCACGTATTTCATTTAAACAATTTACTCAAAGTGGGCTGCATAAACACAGACAAATAAGCTGCCATCTAATTCAATAAAGTTAATGTAAAAACAACACTGTCCCACTGCATATTATAATCTAATCCTATTACAGTTTATTTAACGCAGTTAAAGACAGGTCCAGTTTAACTGTGTTAAATGGGGCCTTATTTTTTATTTTTTTGTGAAATACAATACAGGGTGATGATCCAAGGGCTGAAACAAACTTCTCAATACTCCTGTTTGCATTCAATTCTTTTTTTTTTTTTGCCACACTTAGCTGTTTTACATTGTCAAACGCTTGTTAATATTTGACAAAAACGACCACAGTAAACACAAAAATAACTTTCAAAATATAAAATAATTTATTAGTGGAAAAACGACCCAACCTAGCTGTTGTAAAAATATATATTTTCCCCCTTTTTATCATAAACTGACTGTGATCAAACACATTTTTATTTTCATACTCACTCCCTGATTTGTTGAAACAAATCGGTAATTACACTAGTCAATATAAAATAAAAAAATTAGACTAAACATTAATGTTGTTTTGCAAACAATAAAAAAAAATTTATTAGTTTGGAAGCAAACCACCAGGAAGCAAATCTATTTAGTATGCATTTAACAGCCACAGTCCATTCCGGTAGGGGGCGGTAATGGACCAAAGGCCATTAAAAAGAAGAAGAACCGCGAGCGGCAATCAGCTAACAATGGTCCGGTGTGACCATGCTGGGAGTAAAACTCACTGAAGTAGCAGCGATGAGAACGTTCGCACCAGTTTTCAAGGAAAGATACTTTGTTAATAACACTTGGAAATTGTTTTTATTGTGGTTGGACACTCATTTCATTTATATGCTGATACAAAATCTTGCAAGATGAAAGATGGAGGTTCAACAAAGACAAGAACTCAAGTTCCACACAAATAAAACCGGAGGTAGAGCAATCACAATTCACTTAAGTAACGTAAATCTAAATCACACACGAAAAAATTGTGCATATTCTGCAAGTTTTATATTATATTTTATTTCTGATTAGTATAGTAATCAGGAGTAAGGAAAACAGATGGAAATAAAAAGTTTAAATGATTCTAAATTAATGTTGACATTTTAGTAGTGGATGTAATAGGTCACTACCAAACAGACTCGGGAGTAAAATTATTGAAAATATTTTGCTTCTGAAACAAAACTTCAGGCAGGAAATGCAAAATCAACAGCAGTTGACAGAACATCTTGACAGAGAAAGTTTAATGAAATTATGGTACGAAATGGACATTTATGATTTTGATGATGTTTTACATTTAATACAGTTATAAAAACGCAAAAGGCATTCATTTGAAATGGATTTACTCTAAATATTTACACAATTGTTCTATAAAAGGACAGCTGTTTTGATTTGCTGGTTTGAATGTTTTCCATGCTACGTGCTTTCTTACAATGCTGTCTTGACAGTTTGTGGTTTGTGCTGTGATCACTGATGTTTTGTAACACCTACCACAAAGGAAAGTATGCAGACAATACTTTGACCTTTGCATCTATGTTTGATTTTGCTTCGGTTAAGTGACAGTACGTGACAGTTTTGTGCTTCAGAATTTCAGCCAGCTGCTAAAGACATTGTTCACCGCTGGCTATTATGTTTTCCACATAATCACCAGAACTATTTCTGTTCTAGTTTAAGGCCTGATGACCTTTAAACTTTGAGTGCTTCTGTTAAATGAACAGTCACCTTTATTGCATGCTACTCCTCTAAATAAAACTAGTGTTTGACATTTGAATTTAACTCTGCACAGAGGAAAATCTGGTCATCACCTTTTGTATTTTTTTTTAAAACCACAATATAAAATGTTGAATTAAAGTGTCAGGTCTTATGCCTCTTCCATTGTCACTCTCACAGCCCTGAGCAGCAGTTTGACAAGCTCTCAGACTCCAAGTTGTTCTGGTTTTACAGCATTTCAAGCCTCTTGTTGAAATGATTTATGCTGTTTGCACAGATGTTGCTCAGATCCAGATTTTTCATTCAATTACTAAATCTGTCTTGCTGTTTTTAATTATGGCAATGAAAGGTTCTATATTCTTCCACAGCTGTACTTCTCAGTCCACATTAACACTTGGGGATAATATGGCCCCCCAAATCTGCTGTCAGGAAGTCCATCCTCATTCAATTTCTTTTCTGTCTCATATTTAGTAGACGGATGATACTGTAGTTTCATCTGTTGAACTGGACACAGAATGTAAAATTATCTCAAACATCACAACTGAAATTGTGACACAGATTTTTATAATTACGTACAGATTGCCCACTATTTGTTTTAAAGAGGAGACCTTTTATGCAAAACTGAATTCAGCACATTTTTGTCCTTCAGGTCAAAAATGTGCTTTTTTTAAAGCAGGTCTTCAGTGCTTTAAAAAAAAAATCACCTATCCGTTTTATCGCAATAAGTTAATGTTTTTTGGTGTCTGGAAAATGAACCATGATTATGAAGTTACAATTAGCGGGGATTGCCCTGTTACCTAGCAACCTCAGCCGAGTCCTTCACCTCACCTAGCAACTGAAGTGGAGCTCCAGCACATTTGGTTAGCTGGTTTTACCATTGTATATTGTACAATGCCTGCTGGAAAAGATGTTTTTATTGATGACTTACCATTTAGAAACTACTTCTTGGATTTTTGTTCGTTGGAGGCTTTACTCCAATAGACTGTGGATAAACCAGGAAAGGTCATCCCACTAGTTTGGAAGTATTTCAGATATTTAAAAATAATACTCATTCAGATCGACTGATATGAAACACTTACGTTTTTCAGCCATATTGTCCTCCCCTAGTATTCCATGAATGACTGTTTCAGCTACATTGCCGTCTAACTACCTACATACCTAAGGTTTCCCCTAGAAAACTTGCTAAGCCCAGTGGTTGGGTTCTAGGGCAGTCATTCATCAAGCGGCCCGCCATGGTTTTGAGTTAAAAAATGGTTAAAGTCGAAAGGAAATTTGAAAATATCACTTGATAATTATGTGTTATTGGAATATTGGAAGATTAATATCTGACACCGACTATAAAGTGTTAAAAAATGCTAACATAAAAAAAAAACTTAAGTAGATAAGCAATGCTAAGCCTGGTGGGGCACAAGTAAAGCTTGGTGGTCTGCCAGGCTTATGATACACTGGGGGAAACCCTGATACCTGCCTATATACCTCTGGTAAACCTCAGGACTTTGCCAGATTTTTCTTGCAGAGTCATTGGGAGACTGATGCCTGTCTCCAGGGGTCATTGGGTCATCCAGTTCTATGGTTACCAGCTTTCACACAGCAACCCAAAAAAACACTTCCAAAAGCAGGGACTATTTCTTTTTTTAATTTTCATTTTGTTTTAATTATGGATGCCTCTGTCCACAGAGAAGGGCTAACTTGTTTGCTAAGTTTGTCACACTGCTCATCATTCTCACTTCTTTGAAATGGTAAGCAAACATCCTCTGAGCTAAAGCTTGACAGCAAAATGGGAGCCTCTGTGGCATAACAGGACAACACATCTTAAGTTGATAAGGCAGATAACAAGATGCACACCCTCGATGCTCAGAAGTGCACAGCAGCAGCCACAGTGGCCTTGCACTTGTCTGAAGCTCTCTCAGTCCTCGGAGTATCAGCTTAGCAACACGCTCTACCTGCTTTTCGTTCTCTCTGAGGTTTTGTTTTCTTCCTTCTTAAGTAGATAAGTTCTCCTCATGCAGACCTCATGCATTTTTATTGCCATCTGGAGAACACTAACGGGTCATAATGAGGGGGCTTTAGTAGTACAAATCGCTGTGGAAACTCACTCAAAGTCAACTTGACTAATTTGACAGACCATGACTTGTTGTGCATTTCATCATGTATAGAAAGGGCGGGGGTGGGAAGGGTGTGTTATTTTGTATGATGGAAATATTCAGACAGCACAGAGAGAGAAAAGAAACTATGGGAAATGGAGATGGCTTGGTAAAATATGCATCAGTACATTGTGTGTATGTTTGGGAAAAACACACAAGCACAAATAATTTTGCTTGACTTGTGCCTCTTTACTCCCACTTTCCCAGGAGCGCAGAAGTTGATGGGCTGTCCCAGACGCCAGTTGACATTTTGTCCCCAGTCCAAGCGAAGTCAACATAAAAAAGTCAGCCAGGCGTGAAACCGGGAGGAACGCCGAGCTCATCCTCTGCCCCCAGCGCGCACCTCTCGGTGGGGAGTGCAAGGTGAGCAGAACTTGAGCTTGTCATGGCTGCACGCCTCTGACAAACATAAGTAGATGCTAATGGCAAATTCGTGACAGAGCAGAGTCCCACCACCATATGGCTAATTGCCACAACAATATCTGCTGTGTTATTAATCACGTTTTCATAGAGTGCCATGATAATTGGAATAATTAGAAGGGGGAGCAGGCACAGGGATGCTTCAGCAGCCATTTTTAGATTAGGAAAAAAATATACTATCCTGTCTTCCTTGTCCACCGATGCTTGGTTTCCCATTTTTGCCCCAAAATGTTCTCCTTCTCTCTTTGTATTTGTTGTGGTTTGTAATTCTTCTTCTGGGCCCTTTTCTCCCATTTTTCAGCCTCCTCACTAATCGCTCTCCAGCTCCCCATTTCCCCATCCTGTTTACAGTTCTGCTGTGGAAAATAGAGCTGATAATTAATGAATACAGCAACTTGCCTGTCATGGGGTGGTTGGATGGGAGTTGTTCAGGGGTGTGGCTGGGGCATTTCAGGTAACTGAATGAGGCCATGTGTCCCTCTGAGTCTGAGCACTGAGTGTTTGGGGAGGGGTTAACCCTTTATACATACTTCACTTGTGTTTTTGATCTATTTTCAAGTGCAAATATCTCTGTGGACTGGAAATAAGACAATGTACCAACATACGTTACAAATAAAGCATTGTTGAAGCAGATTAAGGTTAATGCACTGCAAAGACACAAAATTTTAGTATTTTATTTGTCTAGTTTCTTGTTCAAATATCGTCATACAGTGGAAATAAGAGAAAACTAACTTACTAACTCTTCAGCAATAAATAGGAGCTTATTTTCCTTAATATTGATTAACAAAGTACTAGTTCCACTGGCAAATTATTTCGCTTAAAATATGGGAAAAATGTCTTGTTACACAGGTAGATTGTTTCACCTATAACATGTACTTTTTTAAAATCAATATTAAAGAATTATGTACTTTAAGCAAGGTCCTATATCTTAGTTTTCTCATTTCAAGTGTACTAAGACATTTGCTCTAGAAACTAAAAAAAGAACTTTGTAAGATTTTGTGTTTTTACGATATATTAACTTTAAGCAGCTTCAACACTGCTTTCTTATTTGTACACTGCAAAAGCACAAAATCTTACCAAGTAATTTTGGTCCACTTTGTAGTGCAAATGTCTAAGTACGCTTGAAATGAGAAAACTAAGATATAAGACCAGAAAAGTACAGAACAGTTTCTTTAAAGACCTTATATCAGTCATAACTTTGAACCATGAATGTAACTCTTTAGAAGAAACCTTAATATTTCTAATATATGTCAACATGTAAATGAAAATGTAAAGAAGCTGACCAATTTTTTGTTTTTTCAACAGTAAATCTGTAAGAAAACTTTAGTAAGATGTGATTATTCTAGTTTTCCAGACTTTGACTATGTGACCTCAAAGAAAATAATGAGCATGTTCGAGTATATACAGGCATTGTCAGTGAGGTAAGAAGTAATCATTGATAAGCAAGGAAGTAAATGGTATATAAAATATTTTGTGATTTAGTAATTATTGCAGTCTTTCATAGGATAGGAAAACCTCAGTTTCATGCATCAATTTCTGTTTAAAAGTGGCTTGTGGGGTTCATTCAGACACAACTTTTATTCTTATATCATATTACTGCAGACTTTTTAAAGAGAAAGGATTCCCCTGTCAATTATTCTAAACAAGACATACTTTTTCAGTTGTTTTTCTAACATCATGAACTTTAACATTTATAATTCTAACTAACGTCTGTTTTTGAGATGAAGCCTTTTGAGTTGTTTGCGTGTTGTGCAACGGGAAGTTGTGGTGAATTTCTGTGGTTTTCTCTCCCAGGAAGACGATCAGCTGTCTTTAAGGATTTCCCCCTCAGAGTAAAACAGTTTTTTACTCTCTGTAAAATGATGCTTTTAAATGATTTGGAAATAAACTTTTAACCCTTTCCAAGCTGATGGGCAGCAAGAGTTACTACTTTCAGGTTCTTTCTGTTGTCTTTACAATAAGACATTGTGCTGCAGTATGTAACATTTAATGTTGAAACTGTCACAGTATGGTATAAAACAGATAATCTGCCCAAAAAAATCAAGGTCTTCTGTCTTCTCCTACTGCCAACTAGAAGCAACCAATCAGAGCCGGGAGGTGGGTCTTGGCGCTGTCAATCTGGCTTGTGTACGCGCTGTGCCAATCCACTTTTCCTCCAGACTCTGGGACCTTGATTTCCAAATGAAAAGCAAACTTTATTTTCATCTGAAAAGAGGACTTTGGACCACTGAGCAACAGTCCAGTCCATTTTTTCCTGCACTTGTCTCTGCTACAGCTTTTCCTCCCACTCAACTTTCTATGAACATGCTTGGTTACAGCACTCTGTGAAAAAAATAGCTACGTTAGCAACCTTTTGGTTGCTTCAGGGAATTTGTCAAGTCATCAGTCTCCACCTTGACTGTGTAGGCCATAATATTGATATTGCATAACACTTTTTCATTTTTTATTTAAATATAATTTTCTGAGACATTGATATAAAAATTCACTTTTTTCCCCCAGGATTTTCCACTTTGTTCCCACTTGATGAAAGTCTTTGCCAGTTTTTGCTAGTATAACTCAGTTTAGTGTGTGAAGAGTAAAAAGACAAAGTTTTAAGTGTCTGAAGGAATCCAACCTTCAATCATAGTCAAACAAGATTTTTTTTGTTTCTCATTACTTTAAGAATCTCTATGATGATAAAACCCTTCTACTGAATCAGTTAGCCTTCCGGACCTTCATTTTACCACTATTTACACGTTCCCCTATTTTGGCTTATTAACAGTGCAGATGACGACCAAAGACCAAGCTATTTTTTTTCTTCTTCACCTCCCACTCAGGCACTTTACGTTTTCACAGCTCTCTCTTCATCATCTTCTCCCTCTGTCACCCGCAGACATGGAGCCTTCAGAGTCCATAAACTTCAGCTGAACCAAAGAAGATATGGAAAAGTCACAGTCAGGGTTAATGGTTACCTTTCTATATTTTCAAGAACATCTTCTCTTCATGTGTATTTTCTTGAACTACAAAAAAATAAAATATATAAAGCTAATTTAAATATTGGTTTTAGATAATTATGCAGTAATCTAAACACCGCTTTAAGGATGACTGACTAATCAGCCCAGTTTTAACATCTAAACTGCATTAAAATAAAGCAATTCAATATGACAAGCTGTTTTAAAAGTTAATTGTTTGTATTTTCTCATACATTGTACCACAAAATAAAGGCATAATGATGATAGTCAAGCAGAAACAAAATGAGTTTCGCATAAACTTTGCCGTTCATGTGCTTTATAATAGTTTGGTTGCATGAAAAATTGTGCATAACATTTTACTGAAAAAAAATTAATTTTTTTTAAAACATTCACTTTGGAAGTAATTTCCAATAGGTTTTATTTGTTATTGTATTGTACATGTATTTTTGTAACTTGAAAAGGGATGAGCTAGCTTATGCTATAATCTGGTAAGGGCATCAAATGGTGACATTTATGTTTGAACTGTACATTGTCTGTTTCTAAATGAAGTTTATAGTTAATTTAGACCACTGTGAATGTGATTAATAGATTAAGCTTTCAATCATTTTGCAATTTGTTGAGCTTCACCTGTAGATACAGTTTAGATGGCAGGTTTTAAGACATCAGGACTGATAATCTCATTATCGGAATCGGCTAGCATTTTTATTTCAACCTTTAGTGAGAATATCCCATCTTTATACCACTCATTCTGCTATTTCGTCCATTCATACAGTATATTGGAGTGACGTCGCTGCCCCCTCTTCTTTCCTTTGCTCGTTTTCCTGAGGGTAAGCCAGGGTGAAAATTATTCCCTCTCCTCAGAGCAACAATTAAGGGCTCGCTGCTGGGCTTTATGGTCAGAGGAGCAGCTGTTTTTTGCCATTCCTAGGTCCATAACTGTCTGAAATGAGAACGAGGGTGGCAGAAAATCATCACGGGCCCCTCCTAATTCTATACAATGGCCATAATTCTTTTCCGTTTATTCAGCATATATCACACACGTCTCTAAGACGACTATAAACATCTAACGTCATTTTGATGTCTGTGGGGCAGACTGGTGCTGAGGGAAGGCTATAAACATTTCCTGCAGGCAGATGCTGAGGTGGACCAAATAATTAGGGTGGTTCAGTTAACCTGAGTGGGTGGTGCTGAGGACCAAGTTTTTTAAATGTAATCTAGTCCAGAATAAAGAGGCAACAGGTTGAAAAGGCCTAATTGAAAGATAGATTTGTGAAAAACTTCAATAAAACATTTATTTTCATCAAGTGGCTGAACTCGTCAAAGTCGGTAATGTAAAGTTTTGCTCTTTTCTCATCAGTACTGATTGGGAAAACATGTGGCATTCTTTGTTTTCTGACTTTAATCTCAGAATCCATCCATTCATCTTCTTCCACTTATCCGGGGTCGGGTCGCGGGGGTATCAGCTTCAGAAGGGAGACCCAGACTTCCCTCTCCCCGGCCACTTCTTCCCGCTCTTCCGGGGGAATCCCAAGGCGTTCCCAGGCCAGCCGAGAGACATAGTCCCTCCAGAGTGTCCTGGGTCTTCCCCGGGGCCTCCTCCCAGTGGGACGTGCCCGGAACACCTCACCAGGGAGGCGTCCAGGAGGCATCCTGAACAGATGCCCCTCAACTGGCTCCTCTCGATGTGAAGGAGCAGCGGCTCGAGTCCCTCCCGGATGACTGAGCTTCTCACCCTATCTCTAAGGGAGAGCCCAGCCACCCTACGGAGAAAACCCATTTGGCCGCTTGTATGTAGAATTCTGACTTATGATTTTAGAATATTAAAGTCCAAATTGTGACTTTTTTTTTTCTTTTTTTTTTTTTTACAGAATTCTGACATTTTTTCTTTTTTCACAGAATTCTGATTTAAAAATGTCTTTTTTTTTACAGAATTCTGAATGAATTTAGAATATTACAGTCTGAATTCTGACTTTTCTCACAGAATAATAACTTCTGATTTGAGAAGATTTAAGTCAGAATTTTTTTTTCTGTGGCCTCAATCCTTTTCAGTAACTTGATTATAATCTAAAAAAATTTTATCTTGCCATTAACTAAAATTGAAAAACTACATCACAATTGTTTTTTCTTTTTTTCTTTTTTTGGCTTTTTGAGATCTCCTATTTGCATTGCACTGTGGGTAATGCACCAGGAAATTGGACAGCATATGAGCATGTAGGTAGTAAGTGAAAAACCTTTAAGGACCTCCAGAAAGCCTGAAGAGGAACTGATTGAATCTGAACAGTTTTCTGGCCCATCCTCTCTTGAGCCTGCGCTGCCTTCCTCATCTCTAGAGGTGAGCTCTAGGTTGCTACCCATATTAGTTTGCTTTCCACTTAATGAAGCGGTGGAGCATGAAGGTCCAAGCACTCCTAAACAGTGAGTTCATTAAACCGTTGGTGCTTAATGATGACGGCAAAGGCATTGGCGACCCATTGGCTACCACTGAGTATGACTATTAGCTTTAAAGCCAGCTGGGGGGACGCTGACTCGAAGGGAGGGAGCTGATAAACAACCCTGTCCCGAGGACAATCAGCCCTTGGTAAATGACTGCAGCAAAATCTGGTTCAGGTCCTAAAATCTAAAGTTTTAACGTGAAACTTTATAGAGTTGGATGTGTTTATTCATTTTGTAAGATTTAAAAATGTATTGTTAAAAAGTACAATATTTAAGGTAGTCATACAAAGTTTAATTTGAAACTTTGTAAGAACTTTGTAAAGAGATATAACAGTAATGAGTCCTGTCACAATGAACAATAGATCAATTAATTGTTAAGCTCAATAATTTAAATTTTCCTGACTGTATCTTTTACTAATAGTAGTAGTACCAGTAATATTATTAACTATTGCTACTTTTACGGTAGTAGATTGATTTTGCATTTAAAGAAATAAACTTAAGAGATTGGAAACATTCAATTCCTAAAATTCTGCAACATACAAGATAATGTTTGTACAAATCTGAGCATAATTACTCAGCATGTCACAGTTTACATCATTAGGATTTTGTATTAATAAGCAAAATGGGTATTTTCTTTGAAAGTTATACACTTGTTTCTGTATTTATATTAAATAAAATACTCCAGCAAAATTCCTCTGGAGCTACGTCTGCTTACATTACTATGCCATTACCATTATATTTCTTGAAAATAGTCTCAAAACAACAATATAATTGTTCATAGCAAATTATCGTCCAGCAAAATGTTTTATCGTGACGGTCTAACAATTTTGTGAAACGGAGACATCTATGTGATGGTCAGTAATTTATAAAAAATACTGCCTTTCTATGCAGTATTTGCATTATGCATTATGGCATTTTGTCAATATACAGAACTTATAAAATTCAGGGAAATATTTATGTGCATGGACAATAAGTTTTAAAGTTACTGATACCAACCAGTTTTACTTGACAAACTGAGCTCTGCTTCCATCAAAGTTGAAAAGTTACAGCTAAATAATGATATTCTGTGAGAGGCCAACTATCTGCGTTTCAGTGAAAAGTGGCATAGATTTCTTAATAACAACACTAATAATAAAACAATATTAAAACCCTTTTTTTTTTTTGCTTATTTGGCTTAACTTGTTGCAAATGAAAATGCAATACAGGACTAAATCATTTGTCAGTGTTAAAATAGTAAATGTAGCTCATCTGTTGGGACTATTTGAACACTATGTATGGTAAGCAATGTACTAGTAAGCAAAAATCTCACCCGATAAGGATGTACTATAAATGTATGCAATATATGACCATTGAGCTTGCCATACAACTATCCTCTTTATGTACTTTTTACTCTAAACCAGCAACTGTTGCATTAGTTTGGTGAGAAATGCTTAAAGTTCTAGCTTCTCATTGTCGGTTGTGACACTTTATAAGAAATAGAAAGCTTTTAAATAAGCGTTCAAGTCACCTGCTCTGAATGAGAGCTGGGAAATCCAACTTCATGTTCCTGCAAGTGATTTCTGGATCTTTTATAGTTTGCTACAAATACAAGTGCAATTGCCAAGCATGAATTGCTAGCAGTGTTTGTCTTCAGCATTGTCTATATGTTTCTTTGTTGCCTTGCTTTACTTGAAGTTACTTGCATCAAAGTTTCTACATTTTTAAGAAGATACACAAAAGTAATTTTGCTTTCTGAAAAAGAATGTCTTAAATTTAAACAATTTAAGACATTCTTAATTGCAATAGTAGTACAGGTGCATATCTTTTTTTTTTAAAACTGTTTTGATTTTCTTCTTATTTTGAGTACGTATTCAAAGTATAGTGCACCCTTCTTCAAAGCAAAATAAAAATAATAATCTGTGATTCTCCATCTGGTTTTCTGTACGGTTGCCTGTCCATCACAGGCGCAATATAGTTGTCATGTACATGAACCTAAAGGTAATTTAGGGTAACAAATTATGGTAAACAGGCATGTCTTTAAATAATGGAAGTAAACTCATGTGTGAACATGTATATACCAGAAGCTGTTGATGATAGTGTGTAATAACTCTTTGGTCATTTTGTACTCAGTTTGTCACCACTGGATGCATCAATTTGTGTCTACCTCTGGGAAATATCTTACCTCTTTTGAGGAAAAGTAAAATCTTTTGATTAAAAAAATCTTCTTTGTTTGTTGTAGGAAAAACTGGCTACATAACTGAAAAAAAAATGTCATGAGTTAACTGGTCCAAATGTGGAATAGACAAAAAAAGAAATGGAAATGAGATATTATACAAAGTGTTCAAATGATGTAAAAATAAGCAAAAAAAATTTCTTTTCTTACCCCAAGTTATATTTTTTCATTTAATTAAGTCTGTTGCTACACCTTTGCCAACTTAAACCCATTTTGCTACAAACATTTTTGTAAAATAGGGTAAAAGCTCTAAAAGGTCCTTCCTGTAGGAGCTAAAAGTAGCGCTGATGTCTCGATACACACTCCATGTTTTATTGCAAACTTTTATGCTTCAGCTAATATAAGGAAACTAGCAATGCTGTTTGTTTCTGTGGGGACTGTATATATATATATTTTTGTCAGGGGTAATTACTTTAATAACACATTTCTACCTATTTACTATCCAAATCTTTTCTCCTCGTTGTATAATTTGTCTTTTTAATCTCCCCAGCAGAAGTTTAATGGTGAAGTGCAAGCATCAGAACTACTTAAGGGCCACTCTTCAGTTCAAAGCTCTGGTCTGTTTTTTTTTGTTTTGAAACTGTGTGTGGCCACTTTATTGCATAAATGAAGCATGTACGTGCACCAAGTCTCAGACACATACACTGCCTGTGATTTCCATGCAGCCCTCCGAGGACACACTAATGTATCCAAATATATTTACAACAGATGTTTCATTTTATTTTTCATGATAAAAACCAATTTCAGAAAATTTACTTCATAATGGATACACAAGTTTTTCTTCTCTCTCTCTCCTTTCTTGTTTTCTCCTAAGATCGGTTTTTGTACTGTGGGAGAAGTGCTCCCCCTAATGGCTACAAGTCCCTTGTTCGCCAACTTCTGTTTTGCAGTGTAGATTTAAAATAATTTTGTCCATAAAAAGAGAATTTTGTTTCTTAAGAAGACAACTTTAAATTTATTTAATGTAGTTGTAAAAATAAAAAAACATCATACAAAATGAAACACTTGAATACTAACATTTTTAATTTTAAAACTTAAGGATGCTTAAAGTTCCCAAAATCTGTTGGGTGATTATCTAGTTTTTTCTTAAGCTGTCTTCTATAATCTTATTAATATGGACAAATAAAAAGTATCCGCAAATCTTCATTTTTGCACCAATTTGCAGACGTTTGCTGCCAATTTGCACTCTCAGACTTATTTAAGAGGATTTTTTTTTAAAGAAGCAGAAGAACGAGAGGGACAAGAGCCAGCCGGATGGGTAGAAGACGAGGAGCAGAATAAGAGCTGGAGAGACTGCAAGTGTGTGTGTGTCTATCTGTGTGTGAGAGGGCTAAGTGAGGTCTTTATAAATGAAAGCAGATGCCTGGCATTATGAACTTGTCGGGTCGCAGATGGAGATGGTGGTGATGGAGCACTCGACTCCCCGGATGGTTATCACTCACTCTTCTCCTCTTTTTGCCTCTTAGCTGCTGAGGATGAGGGGGAAGAAAAAAAGAGGGTAACTGAGTTGGATCTGAAAAGGATACAGGAACATTATCCAAGAAATATAAGGGGAATATTGTGGACTTTTGATTAAGTGACAAGAAGCTTGATTTAAATAAAGACCCTGCATACATTTTACCAGAAATACTTGAAATCTTTTTCTTTTTTTCCCGTTCTCTCTTGTATCCCTTCGCCTGATTGATATCGGTGTTGGTGTGCGGTGATTGATTGGGTTGCCTGCGGAATATCATCCCACTAACTAGTCGCTCTGAGAAGGGCGTTTGTCTCTGCCATTGATCTCC
The DNA here is from genome assembly GCF_001444195.1 of Xiphophorus couchianus. Lineage (NCBI taxonomy): Eukaryota > Metazoa > Chordata > Actinopteri > Cyprinodontiformes > Poeciliidae > Xiphophorus > Xiphophorus couchianus. The sequence continues at coordinate 7,066,608 of NC_040230.1, forward strand.
TTGTAAATGAAATGTTCCATTTCCAGTGCATTTTATTGTTAAATGCAGTTCATTAGCTGCTCTGAGATTTATGGCCACGTCTCCTCTCATGAGCTCAAAAAAAAAAGTAGAGTGGGGAGCTCCAGAGAGACAGAGGAAGAAAGTGTAACATTGTGGGGTCGAGTGATGCTTTAAAACTGCTGTTGACTAAATGGATGCTACTGAACTTTGTAAAGAAATAATGCCTGTAAAGAGGCATTATTCAAACCCAACCATATAAAGCAGATACAATCGTCTGGCCATCTGATTAACTGAAGACAATCTGAAGTTTGAGGACATTTTTGTAGATCTTCAGCTCAAATATTTTTTGTGTTGCGTAAAATGTCCCCTGACTGTAACGAGTTACGTGGTTTCAGAAACAGGGCGTTTAAGATGGCCAACCCCAAAAACAGTTTTGATTGGATAATCCCTCTTCTTCACTCCTAATGTTTGGTTTTTACTCCCACAGTGAAATTAAAGTTGATATTTCACTGATATTGTTCATAGCACCTTTCAAAGATAAAAACCATAACATGCTCCCCAAAGACACTAAGAATACTGGAAAATTATTACATTGAAACATAATTAAAAAGTCAAATGGGAAAGTAACGTATACAAATATTTAAAAGTAGATATTTTAAAAGATCTTGAGGAAAAGCAAGTTTGAAAATTAATGTAATAACATTTTGCCACTAAACGTTTTAGTTTGAAGATATTACAGTTTTGGGAAAGAATCTTAAATCACCTTGAAAACATTGATTCGTTGAAAATGACAACTAAATTTCTTAATTCTGGCTTGATGATTAAACTCAAAAGTCCAATTTGTTGCCTGATCAGACGAACCATGCCCTCTTAAAATGACCAAAACCCATCCTTTGAATTCAGTTGAAAAGTTTGCTCTACACAATTGGAACATCTCAGAAGTCTTGAACAAGTAGTTTAGCTGAATATAATCTGCATAAAAGTGGGAAGATATGAAGCTTATGAAAGATCTGTCCAAGTGGAAGATCCACTGAACTCAACCTCATATTAGAACTGCTCATCATACCACGAGTCATTCATTTAAGACTACAACAAAATGGCTCCCTCAAGTCGAATAATTAGCAACATTTTCCAAAAATTTTAAATAATTGAGGAAAATATAACATTTACCTTGTGAACTCTCAAAATCCTTGCAGGCATTAGTATGATCAGATTGAGTTTAATCTGGACTTTGACTGGCCTATTGGAACGCCTTGGTTTCTTCTTATGCTAATTCCTGCATACAAGCCCCTGCTGATCAGAAAAAAACCTACAGTGAAGCAGGTGAGAATGTGGACTGAGGGGGCCATGGAGGCACTTCAGGACTGTTTTGAGTGCTCTGACTGGGAGATGTTCAAGGCAGCAGCCACTTACAACGACCAGAGCAACATCGATGAGTACGCCATGACTGTGTCAGCCTACATCAACAAGTGCACAGAGGACGTCAGCATCACTAAGAACATTATCACCCGGGCCAACCAAAAACCCTGGATGACTAACGAGGTACGGGAAATGCTAAAAGCACGGAACTCAGCCTTCAAGTCTGGCGACAAGGAGGCACTGAGGACAGCGAGAGCCAAGTTGAACCGTGCTATCAGGTTAGCAAAGCGAACCCACAGTCGAAAAATACAGGAGTTCTTCCACGACACCAGCAACACCAGAAGTATGTGGCAAGGCACAAAGGCGATCACAGATTCAATCCATCCTCCCCCCCAGTGGGTGAAATTGATGCTGACTTTCTAAATGGACTCAATAACTTCTTTGGGAGGTTCGAGGCACTGAACAGTACTCTGGCAAAGAAAACTGTTCCCCACCAGGAAGAGGAGGCACTCTGCCTGGACACAGCTGATGTGTTGAAGACCCTGAAAAGAGTCAACCCACGGAAGGCCCCAGGCCCCGACAACATACCTGGGCGGGTGTTCAGGGAATGCGCAGGTCAGCTGGCTGGTGTCCTAACAGACATTTTTAACACCTCACTGGACCAAGCCACAGTGCCAGCCTGTCTCAAAACTGCCTCCATCATTCCGGTGCCAAAGAAACCTCAAGTCACCTCTTTCAACAATTACCGGCCTGTGGCACTGACTCCCATCATGATGAAGTGCTTTGAAAGGCTGGTAAAAGAACACATCGTCTCCAGACTCCCCCCCACATTCGACCCGTTCCAGTTTGCCTACCGCCGAAACCGCTCCACTGAGGACGCTATCTCCTCCACCCTACACCTGAGCCTGGCTCACCTGGAGGAGAAGAACACTCATGTGCGGATGTTGTTCCTGGACTTCAGCTCAGCGTTCAACACAATCATCTGGCAGGAAAACTGGGACACCTGGGCTTCAGCACCCCCCTGCACAACTGGCTGCTAGACTTCCTCACCGACAGACTTCAGTCAGTCCGGATCGGACAACACACCTCCGATGTCATCACCCTCAGCACAGGCTCCCCTCAGGGCTGCGTCCTGAGCCCTCTGCTGTTCACTCTGATGACACACGACTGCGCCCCCAGATTCGCCACCAACCACATCGTGAAATTTGCGGACGACACAACGGTGGTGGGCCTCATCAGAGACGACAACGACCTGGACTACAGAGAGGAGGTGGAGCAGCTGGTGGACTGGTGCAGAGACAACAGCCTGATCCTGAACGTTGACAAGACGAAGGAGATGATCGTCGACTTCAGGAAGAACCGGCCCAGCCACGCTCCACTGCTCATCAACAGCTCGGCTGTGGAGGTGGTTAGCAGCACCAAATTCCCGGGGGTGCACATCACTAACGACCTCACCTGGACTGTGAACACCACGTCTCTGGTCAAGAGGGCACAGAAACGTTTGTATTTCCTGCGGAGGATGAGAAGAGCACACCTGCCCCCGCCCATCCTCAAGACATTCTACAGAAGCACCATAGAGAGCATTCTGACCAGCTGCCTCTCTGTGTGGTGTGGAGGCTGCAGCGCCTCCGACTGGAAGAACGTGAGGAGAGTGGTGCGGACAGCAGAAAGGATCATCGGGGCCCCCCTTCCCTCCATTCAGGACATTTCATCCCAGCGCTGCGTGTCCCGAGGCCGAAACATCATCAGTGACCCCTCACACCCCCACCATGGACTGTTCTCCCTGCTGCCCTCTGGAAAGAGGTTCCGCAGCATCCGGTGCAGGTCCACCAGGTTCCGAAACAGCTTTTTCCCACTTGCCATCAGACTGCTGAACTCTTAACTGGACTGCACTTAAAATCTGATCTCCACTTTATACCTTGCACATGTACATAGCTAAGTAACTTCCATTTTACTGTCAGTCCTGCACTTTATATTTTATATTTATATTTATATTCATATTTTATACTGTATTTTATTTAATTCTGGAGTAACCTCACAACATTGGAAGCTCAAAACACTGTCCTGAACCGTATGCAACGAAATTGCGTTCTGTATACACCCTGTGCATGCAAAATGACAATAAGTCAGTCTAAGTCTAAGTCTAAGTTCAGTTTCTATGTTGCAGATGGTTCCTGTGTTTGGGATATTTGTTCTTCTGATGACCCGGTTTGGGTCATGCTTTACCTGTAAGACTGATGATCTCACATTTGAGTCTACAATACTTTGTTATAGAGACACATTAATGGTCAATGTGGTGAATGTAAGGTTTCCAGGTCTGGTGGCTGCAACACAAGTTCAAATAGATGGTTGGTTGGAGGACTTTGTCACAAGCTGCTAAACTTTCTAATTTAAAAGAAATGGTAACATTTATAGAGAGTTTCTTTGTCTTAATTGTACAATCTTAGTTTATGTAAAACAAGCTGCTGGTTTTACTTTGCAAAGGTGTACCTGGGCTGAGTTAGTCAATCTCTGTGGACGTAACATCAGTAACAGACTAAATACCAAATAATTAGCCTCTCTTGAAATTTCCATTAAACTCAGTGGGCATTATGCAAAGCAGCTAACAAGTTCACAAACTAATATATTAATTATTACCTTTTTAGTATTACTTGAGAAAACAAAAGCCAAAACATGCACATCTGTTGAGAAAAGATTTTTTTCTCATTACATTCACCATTTCCTTCTGCTTATCTTCATCTATCCCCCTGGTAACTACAATTTACACATCCTAGGATTGTCTTCATATTTCTTCATCTGAAAACAAAGGCATCGCTGAATATTAGAAAAAATATTGTTACAACTTGTTAACACCCCATTATTCACTCCAAGTTGCAAACCACGGGAGTCATGCCTTGTTTTGGGGTGTACAGTAGCATGTTTACTGCAGGGTGTTGATTGCTATTCTGTGCATCTGTGTGGCACTTCCTCTGAGAAACTTTGTCAATCAAATAGTAACCTCAGCTTTTTGATATGTGCTGTTGGTACATTCTAATTTTATTTGTATATACAAAGTAAATTAGTTTTGTTCTGATAGCTTTTTCTCAAGCTCTATGTCCAGATTTCCATTTATATTCTGTTTGGAGGAAACTTTCATAAATATTTGGACTTTCATTGTCACCTGATGGTTTCATTGTACCTAAATCTCTTTTCTAAGTGACAGGATGTAAAAATGGTTTCCCTAATTCATTCCAACTACATTAGTCACTATTTTACTACGATTCGGTGTAGTTGCAATTTCTTTTCCACATTTTCTTTGCATAAAGGTTTAAACTCAGTCAAACTTGAAGGAGAGCTTTTGTGGAAGGCAAATTTCAAAACTTGCCACAGATTTTTAATCAGATTTAGGTATGGATTTTGACTAGACCATTCTAACAAATGAATATTCATTAATCTAAACCTCTCCAGTCTAGTTTTGGCAGTAGGTTAATGCCAGTTGTCCTGCTGGAAAATAAACCTTTGTCCCAGTTTCAAATCTTTTGCAGGCTCCAACAATTTTTCTTTTCCCACTATTCTGTTTTTATCTGGGTCCAACTTCAACTCAACTCTGACTAGATTTCTTGTCCCTGTTGAAAAAGACACCCATTATTCATTGTGAGAATATTTTAGGGTTGTGGTATTTTTCCACCGCACGGTATTTTGCATAAAAAGTCCAATTTTTGTCTTTCATATTTGCTGTGTCCTCTTAATAGCTTAAACTATTCATGTAAATGAAACTTCCAAGACTTTTTATTGCTTTCTCTAAATAATGGCATTCTTCTCGCCACTCCTTCATAAAAAATAGATTTATGATGCTCACAGATAACATTTCCCCTTGGACAGATTTTTCCAGTTGAGTTGTGGATCTCTAAAGTTTCTTAACTGCCATTGGCCTCTGGTTGCTGCCAGTCCTGTTGGTTTAGGTGGAAAACTTTGTCTTGGTAAATTTATGGTCATGCAATCTTGTTCATTTTTTCAAATGACTAAGTGATCTGTGAGATGCCCAGTGCTTTTGATATTGTTTTATAACCTAACTCTGCTTTTAATGTTCTCCACAAATGTGTCCCTGTTCTGCCTGCTGTATTACCGTACTTAAAATTCTCTCTGCAGGTTGTCCATTAAGAGACAAACATCTGAGGAAAAATGTTTGCATGTTCATGACATCCCAGGAACCACTACATTTCCACTACCTGGAGTCTGCTGGATCATGAATAATTACTGTAAATCCAATTTTGCATCACCATAGATTGAGAAGGTATCAATCAAGAAACAAACTCCTTTTACAACGTCAAGCTTGACTGGATGAGCCAAAGTCCTTCTGGAGGAAAATTTCATGGTCATACGAGACCAATGTTGAGTTATTTGGCCATGTAAGAACATTATACCAACGATCAAGCTCAGTGGTGGCAGTATAATGCAGTGGGATTGTCTTTGCTATAGATGTTTTGCTGAGATTGGATGGACTTCAATCATCATCTAAGATCAACAGCTAGATTGTTTAAACTCTCACAGGACAATCCTTCCAAACAAACTTATCACAGTAAATGTTTTATATCAATCGATATCAATAATTGTCAGTATTGATCATTATTGATTAGTTTTTTTTGTTTTAAATATTTGAAATACTGCCAAACTGGTGGTGCGACCTTTTCTGTTTTAGCCACAGTTTTCACTCCCTTAAGCAGTTATGAGGCACAGTGGCAAAACCTGAAACTGCTGCTACGCCAGTTACTCAACAGGTTGTTGCTAGGCAACCAAAAGTAAGTGTAATAACCTAAGATTGAGTTAGTTGATTCCACAAACCAGTCTTTCCTCTGCCTACATCTGCCAGAATGCTCTGCAGTTCTAGATTGAAGTTCAGCAAATATTCTATAATATTCTATCAGATGTATTATCTATTGATATTGATCATCTGTCTATTGCGACATATTGATTTATTGTCCAGCAATAGTCTGCGTATGTATGACTTTGACACACATGGATGTGAAATAATCTTGGAAAAATCAATTTTTGTGCTTAAAATTGCATTCTTACATAACTTCAGTGTGACGTTGTACAAATATTCCAGCCTGAAAAAAAGTTCAAATAAATCAAAGCCCAAAAATTGAGTTCATGAACCATGATTATTTGTGCCAATGTAAAAATCTAACAGATTTCATGTAAATTTATAAAGAAACTTGGATATCTTCCCTATTAGTTACTTGATTTGTTTCCATAAAGGGCACAGTGAGAAAATACTACTCTTCCTATTTCAGTGTGATTATGTAAAACCTTTACAAAATCTGTTCATATTGCTCGGTTCATCCTGTTCTACACTTTCAAAAATATAAGGGTCAAAACCACTGAATACAATTTGCCTTCATTATTTGAATTCTTACTCAGCTTTACAGTACTGGCGCCAACAGCTCCACTTCCCGTCTGATACCACACAAGCATACACCATCAGTGTGAACGTGCCACCAGTGGTGACGCCAGGACCCCATGTTGTTCCTCATCCATATTCAATCCCTCCGAATTGGGGATGGGAACATATGGTAGCGACTCTCACTACATCTCCCCCTCCTCTGTACAAGAGAAACAAATTCAGAATTGGATTTAACACTTCAATTCCCTGCTGACCAACAAGGCTGACACAATTACTATGCTGGAGATGCCACACATGCAAACAGACACACATTTGGTGTAATCCAATTAGAACAATGCCGTTGTCGATGTGTGTGCTGGTGGATGTTTTTTTTTTTTTTTTAATACAGTGGGAGTTTCGTCAAAAAATTCATAATGCAAAAGTTTTCAACATGTCTCTGAAATGGAAAAAAAACACTTGAATATAAGGAATTAAAGTCAGGAAAGCTGTTTACAGATTCTTCGACAACTTTCTGTGCCACTGAAAGGAAATCTCATATTTACCTCACAAAGTGGAATTAAAAAAAACTCTCTATCTTATGTACGATTTACTTTCACAGCTTTTTATTCAGCAGAATGCATACAAGTTGCAGAAGACGTATGAATTCAAAAACTTCCACTTGTTTAATTGTTTAATGATTGTTTGTGATAATGATTTTTTGATCCTCAAAAATGTAAAAACTTTTTACGCAACTGTTGCCCACTGGGATTCATTGACGGGACACATTTTAGCCATTAAAAAAAAAAAAAAGCAACAAACTGATGACGTAAAGCTACAGAGCAAGATCATCAGGCAACGCAAATGATTCCTCATCTTTGAGTCAGATTGTGCATCCTGGATGCTGAACCTCTAAATTTGAAAACATTTTACAGTTACATTTCAGAAACATCCATAGAGTGAACTGATTTGACCAGAAATGTAGTTACTTTTTGGTTGGATTACACCTTACAATGAATTGGATTTACTTGTAAAGAGCTGAAGATGGAAGCAGCATTTTTTACATTTTAGGTTTGATGGGAATTAAAATTAGATAAAATATACAGTCTACTACACGACTTGGCTACAGATGAGCTATTTTCTAATTATTACCTTATGCGTCATTTACAGAAAGCGGCAGTGCTACCAACTTCGCCACTGCCTCTCACTTAAGATTAACCATCTTGATGTATACTAGGATGTATAATACTAGGATGACATAATTATTCAATATTGTTTATTGCAATAACTTCTAGTTCAATTTATCACCCAGCAAAATTTATGGTGACAGACCTATATGAAAGTTAAATTTTGTGAATTTTGCTTTAGCAGAGAGCAAAAATCAAAGCAAGCAACTACCAGTTCATTAAGACATTTATTTCAGTCTATTTTTTCTAACAACCTTTAAATAATTTTTAGATTTCATTTATTTCATTAAATCTTTAAATAATCTCTGAGTGTTTTTGCCAAAAAGTGCTTGTGAATCTCTAAGATCTGCGGCTATTCATTTTAGTTAATTCTCAGTTGTAACACAGCATCACAATGGATTTTGACAGACTTCATTGCACACAGTGGTAGCTGTTGCCACCTGATCTATGGCCACTGCACAGCTTATTCACATTTTAGGTTGCGCTCCCTGCAGGGTGATAAAAATCCTCCTTAGTTTCCATCCTAACAGTCGCTGTGAAGCAGCAGTGAGGATGTTGCAGGAAGATTTGCCACCGATGCATCAGCTTAGGTTTCACAACGTTACATCACCTGTCTAATTGATCTGCTTGTTTAGGCTCATTTCATACCTGCATGGAAGTGCTGATAAAAGGGGTCTGGTTTCCCTCCCCGTGAGAGTGTGTGTGTGTGTGTGTGTGTGTGTGTGTGTGTCCGTCCGTGCATACAGGGACGCAGGGATTAGCCCTGACAGATCGCACTGTTAATTGCTAATTGTGTTTCTCATTAAGCGCAGGGGTGACAGGTGTTGTTAGAGTGTTGTGAGTTCTTTCGGCACTCTCCCGTGAATTGCTCCTCCTCCCTGCACACCACATTGACGAGCCGCTCACTAATGGTTCCCCGGAGAACTCCCATCAGCCCCTGGGCTCGGTGCAGCGAGGGTTTGGCTTTAGATACTGTGTAGCAGCAACAGCCGCATTGGGAGGTCTCAGAGCGCAGATCTTTGTCAACTTGCACTTCCTTTCATAGCCCAAACAGTGTTTGTTATATTTCTTTTCTTTATGAAAATGAGAATTGGGCATGAATCTCAGCTTTTTCACACTTATTACTAAGTTGTCATTTTTTTGAAAGAATAAGCCCTCAGGTTGATGTTCAGTTCCTTGCTAATGCCTAATGGACGACAACATTAGAGATGTTTTATGGATCTTTTCTCCTTTTAACTCTGTTTCTATTTTAATCGATTGTAAGCTGAGGATTGGGGTCACTGACAAAAAAGAACAATTTTGACTTTAATTACAGAATCAGAATTGTTTAAATTGTTTATGCACAGTTAGACAAATTTAGTCTTAAAACTCAAATCTACCAAAATTTGGGTCAGGCTTTCAGTGTGGATAAAGTGCAAATGTACAAATCCTATAAAAAAGAAGAAATAGTTGTGTGACTGTATTTATATGCCAACAACATAATTGTCATATACCTATGAATGACTATTTATTTGGATTTATTTATTTAAATCCGATATTTCTTTTCAATGGTCTAATCCTCGTCTGTATTTAAAACGTGACAAAGGATTATTTTAAGAATTTTTAGCCGGACGTTGCTTTAGCCTTGCTCAAGAACCCTCCATCCATTGAGTTTTCCTTGCTGGGGCAGGAAGCAGCCTGTTCATGGTAAACCATGAACAGGTGGCCAGTAACTTTTCTGGATAAAAATCTCAAGTTTCTGAAATATTTAAGACCAACTCCTCCCACACTACCAAACATGCCAATTAAACTCCCTTCATTTTCCTCTTCTGATGCTCTTGAATGTCAGAAAGTCATTTCCACCACATCTTGACGGTTAAATGTACTGGATTTGCTGCCTTTTGATTGGCTAATTCATTCACAAATGAACAGGTGTACCTAAAGTGCAACCCGATTAAAATAAAATCACAAATATAAGCCAAACGAGACAAGTTCCTGAAATCTTGCAGAACTAACCAATATATATTTTGTGCCTGTACTGACTAATAATTGTGATACAGCTTGTTTTATTTATATTCTTTGTACTGCCTACACAATCTGCAGGTTGAGTGCATCCTATTCTCACCCCCAAATGTACACAATGGTGGAAGTTCAAACCTCAGCTGCCCTTCTGTGTGAAATTCCTTGTGCATGCAGAATTCTCCAAATTTACTCTGCTCAATGCTCTACAGTATCAAAACAATCCCAAAACATATTTGTAAGTCATCATAGTTAATTGGAGCTGCCAGCATGCAAATAGTTTGACTTTTTGAACTGTTCAAAGCTCAGAACAATGACGAAGTTTTAAACTTAAAACTTCAGATGTTTATTGAAAATCTGAAGTTAAAGAGGTTTTTATTTTTTTTTGTAAAGAAAGAGTCCAGATGAATAGAATGATTATAAACTGTACCAATTATTTATTCTGTAAGATCTTTGAAAATCCATACATGGATAACATCTTTGGACTGAGAGACATCCATGAATATCTCTAAGGGAAAAAATATATTTTACATTTATTATTGTAAAGTAAGTTTTAAATTTCCATGGACTGAGGGGATAAAGAAAGCATTGTTCCAATGCTGAAGCTTTCATGCTAGAGTGAAATTTGCACATGTCCACATGGACAAGCCAAATGGTTGCTGAGTAAAGCTTTAAGGTCAAATGAGACAAGAGCTGAGACTTTTGTAGGAGAACAAGATTTATGGTGGGGCATTTTCAATGAGAGGATTAAATTAATTGACAGTCTTCCAAGAAATCCATCCAGAATGATGCCAGAAGCTTGTTGATGACCACAAAAAGCAGGTGGTTGAGCTGTAAACTAACAGACATGGTACTCAGTCAGTGGACATAGTGAGGTAGGATATTAAAAACCATAAACAATATGAAGCTCTTGCCAATACTAAAAGTATGTGAAGCTCTGTTAAGAATTGCAGACTTTAACTCAACCTTCTCATTTCTTACAAAGTTGAGAACAAGGTTTGTGTTAAAAACAGAAACAAGGGGTGTGCTGTGGTGGCGCAGATGTTAAGCACAATCCACATATGGAGGCCTTAGTCCTCGACGTGGCTGTCACAGGTTCAATTCCCGACCTGGCGACCTTTGCTGCATGTCTTTCCCTTCTCTCATTACCCACTTTACCATTACCCACCATTACCCACTAGTGGCTTTTATCAAATAAAAGCCACTAGAGCCCCAAAAAAATCTTAACAAAGATAAACAGAAAAAAATTAAGTTGTAGTATAGCTTCCAGTCCAACGTTATGGAGCTTTATTACAGCAGAAAACATGTTTTGCTTCTTAATTGCCCTGCTTTCAGTATTGTTTTCCATCTAATTTCTCCTCTTGTGAAACCTCAAAATATGCTGAATTTGTGAAAGATGGATATTTATGATACTAGAAAGAGCAAGGTGTCTTGATCGCTTATATGTAAAACTAAAATACCACTGCAATATTTTTGACTTTTGCTGGTTCAGCTTTTTTGTTGTATTAATGTTGTTTTCACACCTGATAGTCTGGTAGGCTGGTTTGATTAGGGAGCAAATTTGCACATTTATTACATTTTCAGCTGGCGTGGTTTGGTTTCACACTGCATTGTGCCAAACAACCTACATTCTTTGACAAACCTGTTCCTTCCCTCGCATGTGGTGGCGCTGTACCAAGAACCACTGAAGGAAACATGAAAACCATTTCCCTTCTTCACAAAATGTAAACAAAAGTGGTACTAGACCTGAGTGTTTGCTTTGGTTGTATTTACCCATTCCGTTTCCTGCTTTTATTAGTTTTCTTTTTTTTCTTTTTCTTTATTATTTTAGCCTGCATCAACGTTTGATTGCAGATTCACATTTACCCAGACAAACCGGACATCCTGGATAAACAAACTAGATTTTGATTAAAGTGGACCAAGTTGGTGTGAATGCACCCTTTGATTGCTAAATCTAGCTATCTATTATAGATAGTTAGATAACTTTTAACTTTGACATTTAATACTACTGTGTATTGGTCTAATTGATCTAATTTTGTGTGGCTAATTGTATTGGGCACACAAAACTGCAATAAAAAACCCAGAGGTTTGTAGATATAAGATGAAAAAATGTCATGATTCTGGCCTGTCTGCCTGCTTTGTTTTTCTCCTCAACTCATACGAGTTGCTCGCTGAGTTGAATTGAAGAACCATATGTTGCTTAACTGTAAACCTGATTCTAAAGTTCAAAACTGTAAAACCAATAATGCTAATTATTAAAGCCAGCAGTATTCAGTAGTAGGATATGTGGCTCCAGACTTAACATGAAGGATTAAATGTTTTACACAACTCATAAAATACTGCTCAAATGAACACATTTTATGTTTTTGTTAAGTTGTTTCTGCTATCAGTGGAAAAACTTGACAGCATGTATGTAATAGAAAATTCAGCACTTGGGACTGATTGTTTTGGTGTCTGGTAATTATTACTGCACAGACCCTTGTGTACCTGCTTGGCATACTGCTTTGCCTCTGTTGAGCCTTGTTGTCACCGGCTACTAATTACAGCCCAAGGACTAGCGCCTCCGGATGGCCGTGAGTGACACGTGTCCCCATGGTTTCAGCCGCCTGTCCCTCATTGCTGCTATTAGACCAGCGCTGGCTTCACTTGGCAAGCATTATTAGCCTGGGTATTAGCTTTAGGCTGACTCACTGTGATACCTAGATAAGAGCCTGTCACAGCACCCATGTGGATGTTCATTGTTGGAGACCTCAAGGGATTTAGTGCAGCTTGGAGTGCTAATAATAATAATTATCCCCTTGGAAGATGCCTTGGTCCCTGTCTGCACATCCGTGTTTACAGTCGACGTCGCCCGGCTCCCCGAGTGCTGATAAGGCTCTGCTCAAAAGAGAGTTGATGTTCAATGTGACGCATGGTCCAGATCAGTGTTCAGTTGTTGGATTGTTGAGAAAATGGGAATAAAAAGGTCCTAAGTTAACATCGGCAAAGTTCCAGTTGGTGAAAAATTTAAGTTTCACAAACTAAAGAGAAAACAATAATTTGCCAAATTTATTTTCAATCTTTTATAGGACTTTGGGATTAGACATAGACGATTCCTAACAAATCCAACAGATTGTTGGAACAGTTTACAGAATGTAAGACATATTTTTGCAGATGTAATTTAGCAAATTTTTAAAAGTTTTTTTCTGTCACTAGTAGCTCTTATTTGAAGCAGATCAAAATGGAAATGGGTACAGAGAAGGGGAAAGACACCGTGCATCCCCCAAAGTTTAATAATTTTACCAAACTAGTGGTATTAATTTACTGCTGCCTGATGGTTTATCAACAACACTGCCAAAAAGTAACTAAAGCCACGATTAACAAAGTATAAATGTTGTCTAGCTATGAGCACTTTTGTTTACATCTGGTGTAATTTTCATGTTAATGGAAATATTGAAAATATCTACTGAGAAAAATGTTGAGTTCAACTTATGTTGAGTTCAAGCAACGCAGACTCATATTTGATATATTTGAAAGTAAAAATTGATTTACAAAATTTTTCAGTTGCACTAATGCAACAAATATTTCTTCCTTTCACTGTACTAGCACCTGACTGTAAGATGTTACCTTTCTACTGTAGGAGCAGCTAGCTCAACTCTAACATAACCAGTTAGCTTAACTCTCAGGAGTTATTGTTGGTTTGTCTCTGTTGAAAACTTCTGACTCTCTAAAGTGAGATCACAACCCTCTTAGAAAAATATCAAACTACCTGTTTAGCTAATTAACTATCCCTCCAGTATGTTGTCAAAGATTTAATCAGAAATCTCAAACTGCAAACATAAGCTTAACATCTTTACTCTCAAATTTCTCAAGCGTTCCTCTGTATCATCTCTGTTCTTGAAGCGTTTTTCCCATATTTTATTGCCTATCTTTATGCCGTCTTTTACCTCATACACACACCCTTCACCACAACTGCTCCCAGCTGGAGGTGAATTCATTTCTCAGGGGATCTCTTTATTTTCCAGCGCACACAGCAGAACTGTCCAGAGCCAATTAGCTGATTATTTACGCTAACAACTTCACCAACAAGCTTTACACTGGATGACTGACTGAGTGACACACTGCCAGCCTTTTGGTTTGGCACTTGAATCGAAGCGGAAAATGAGGGAAACCTCCCTGAGGAGTAAATTACTTCTTTAGTGCATGGCTTTATTAATGATAACCTGCCAGTGTCATTCACTTTTATCAGGCAAAAATAAAATGATAATGTATCAAATTTTTCTCTAATGGGTATTACATTTTCAGTTTCATCAAATGAAAATGTTAAAAATCATTAGAGAACATATTTTGTTTCTTAAACCAGACCTGTAAATACTGTAAGTGTGTAATGGTGGCAAAGGAGAGTTTTAAGCTTTTTTGAAGACATAGCTGAAGAGTGCAACTTCTACTCTTAAGCTGGACCTTGTAGCTGTGCTTTTTCTCAATGTCAAATGTGCGCAGGATTTCAAAAAGTTGTGTCATCAATCAATACGCAGCGTGCTCAGTTTATTAGCGTTATGTCCACTTGGAAAGACAGCGAGGTTTGTCAATATTTTTATTACCACAAAGTGCAGAAAGTTTCTGTACTGCTTCCAAATTTTGCACAAGCACAGATTGTGATTTGTGTTTGAGGTATGAAACAAACTTGGCGGATCGTTAATAATGGAATATATGAAATAGAGTGGACCGCTGCATGTTTTCTTCTGTTTAATATGACTCCAAATTATTCACAGATTCGCCTTTTTGTGTGTGTGTTTTTTTTCATACAACCTATGTAAGACATTCCAGAGATAGTGCAGGTTGGGAAACTGAAACGTCTAGACGCAATGCTACTTGACATGCAATAGTCTGGCATTTGCAAAGCAGCCAATTGAGCAACACCGTTTTTTTTGTGCTGATTGGCTTTACCTTCCAAGAGCAGAAAAAAAAACTATTAGTGCCAAGATAGTTTCCACTGTGTGTATTAATGCATATTGAGGTATATTTGGTGTTTGAACGGGATCTCAATTATTCAGCTATTAGTGGATGGTTTTAGTCCCCAACAGTGGGTCCACTGCAATCCAGCATGCAGGATACAATTGAACTGTCAGCCTCATGTGTCCCTCAGGCTTGATCTTGACATTTCTGATCTAAGCATAATCTGTTGTAGCTCTGCATGCATCTTTACAATCACTGTAGGAAAGGGAATCTTTGCTCTAGTTCTTATTTTGTTGGATTTTTCCAGCATTTCTCATCTGCAGATCAACTCCAACCATCTCTGATAGAGAGAAGCATTCCCATCTCAAAATACTCCTCCAGAGTAACTGTAAGCCTTTTGGCTTTTAGCACACTTTGCACATTTTCCATGCGATTCATAAGGGAGTAATGCATTTTGATTGGTTAACAGGGTTTTCACTTGTTCACCAATTTCAGAAATAAAAATGAAGACTTAACAGGAGAATGATCAGCCAACTATCACTGACTAGTGATTTAGAATACACAGCACCAAGCTGCAGATAAATCTTATCGGGTTCTGTTTATGCCTTATTTATTGTATTTTTTCTATTGTAATAATTTAATCTTTTAGATTTCATGAGCTTTCCTTCCCTTGCTTGTTCTTTTCCTTCTAATAACCAAACAGAATGAGGCTTCCCAGGCTTTCAAGATTCATTTTCTGGTTTCTAAATGATGCAGGACTCTGAACAAACATGGTAACAGTAACACCGTTGTTGATCCTGAGGTTCAGCAGCCATTTAGCGAGCTGTCCTGCAGCAGTTTCTGGTGTTAGCACACAACTCCAATGATGGAATGTGACAACTGGTCCCTGAGCAAATCTGAAATGTCCACACACATCTTTGTCCCCGCTCATACTCACAACATGGCCGATACTCTGTATCATCAGGCATCAGAGTGCGCTTCAGGATTTAGAAATTAAACAGAACTCGCATGCAAATTATGGACATTAATATCACAATAATTTTGAAACGGTAAACTTGACAAATCAATAAGACACAGGAATTCTGTCTAATTTAAGAATTTTCCTGGTAAAATATGGAAAAGAATTGTGGAAAAAAAATGTTTTTTTTATCCTTTGTTCCATATACTGTAGTCTGTACATCCATTTGTTATTCAGTCCATATGTCCAGTTGTCCATAACTGTCCAGTTGGATATGCATCCATTCATTCATCTGTTCATCGATGTATCTGTCCTGCCCTCCACCCATCCATTTTCTCCCCATGAGAGAGAGAGAAGAAAAACTAGCCTAAGCCAGAGACAAAATTGATTGATTTTTAGTAATTAATTTTAGTCTGAGTAAGGAAATAGTCTGGACCAAGCAAGATGACAAGAAGCAAGTATGACCAAGATTATTTTGGATTTTCATGGGCTGGATCTCAAGATGCTGTACTGCCACAGTGTCTACAAAGATCCAAGAGTTTTTATTTACAATAGACTAAATGAACCACAGTCACATCAGAAAGTAGCTTATACTTTTACAACTGTAAATGACTCTGCTACTCATAGCTAAAGCATGTAAACCCCACAACATCAGTGAGCCTTCAAGCATAGCAAAAGGTTTACAGAAATAATATATTTTTTGTGGGCTATTTTCTCTCTGGGCTGTATTTTGTCATCCATTATGTAATGATTGATTGCAGTAGTTCATACACTTGGTTACCAGTTGTGCTGTTTTCAAGGCAGCATTTGCTTTTGTTTCATATTTTAAATGCTTTGGCACGGTTAGCGCCTTTGACAAACAAAATGTGTCACTTTGACCATGAGTGCTGCTGTTTACGTCTGTGTGTTAACAGTTTTGAAAATGTGGAGTCTGGTTTGAAGAAAAACTCTTAAGTACTTAAAAGAGTTACATATAAAATTTATTTTTCATATGTCACCCTTATAAAAATATTTTTTACATATTTGTTGAAATTGGCACCACATTGTGACAATATGTTATGAGACAAATAATGTGTAAAAGATCAATCTTCTCCATCTGCTATTGCCGTCTGAAGAACTGCATCGCTCCCGTCCAAAAAGAGCCAGGAGGAGGGTCTTAGAACTGTCAATCAACCTCTCATGTACTCGCTGCTAAATGTACTGATGGTAGAGAAACAACTTGCTGATGCAGGAAAACATTATCTGCCATTGGTGGATATGCCAACTAGCCTGAGCATGACATGCTGCGCTAGCTGCAAAGTAGCAAAGAGCAATGGGTGATTGACAGCGCTAAGACCCGCCTCATGGCTCTAATTGGTTGTTTCTAGATAGCACTCAAAGACAGAGGATCTAGAATTTGTTTTCAGATTATGTTTCGTACCATACTGTCACATCATAGTGACAGCTTCAACAAATATGTAAAAAATATATTTTTTTATAAGTTACATACTGCAGCTTTAATAGTAAGTTACTTCCTGATTTAAAATGGCTGCAGTATTTTCATTACATAGGTTAGCCAACCAGACCAACCGGATGCAACACCACTGTTTGATTACCTGTACTTGGGTTTTTTACACAGTGTTGACAATTGGCAAATAAACGGGGCTATTCTGTAGCCTCTCATTGCGCTAGATGGGCCTGAAATAACTGCCAACTACTCTGAAGCCTGGATCAGTTCCAGAAGTGATTTAAACTCGGTCAATCCTTATTTTTAACTGACTCCATGTAGCATTTATCATACCAGTCTTCACCTGAGGACCCCCATCCCACCCACTTCTTTTCCTCCTCCTCATGGCACCACTAAACAACAAATCTCTCCTTCCAGCAAACACTGTTTAAACAACCCGGTAAACATGTCTGTCTTCATTCATTACCCTGCTTCTCATCATGATCAAGCCTCTCGATTTAATGAGGCAAATAGATATTTCTGCGGTGATTGTCTCGCTCTCCCACAAAGTATTAAGACTATTAAATGGACACATCTGTTTTTAATTAGGAGCTAAAGTCACCTCAACGCTGCCTTCCATGTTAATGGACCCTGATTCCATCAAGGCTTCCTCGGCCCGACAAACAATGCAGCACACTGTGGTTCGGAGTAAACAAAGAGCTGTAGATGTGATCTGCAATCAAGGACAGGGGATACTCATGCTGTCTCAAAACAAAGAGAATCTTCATCTCCTTAAAGGATTTAATTACATCTGATATCTGAACTATATGGCTAAGGACGATGTAATAAAGGCTGTTTATTGATTTGATACTGACTTTGATGCAAGTTGGTTCACATGAAAGCCAACAGTAAGTGTCTAAAGGAGCTGATTTACAAAAAATCAGGACTTTTAAACTGTACACAGTTAAGTGGAGACATCACTTTGAGAAATTGTCATCTGGCAGTTGCCAAAGCGTCCCTGCTTTGGCAATACTATTAAGACTATTAATAGTCTTAGTACTTTGTGGGAGAGCGAGTCAAAGCAGTGGGATGAAGTTCACAGTGACATTGTTATATGTTACATAAAGTGGGTTTTGCATGTTTACCTTATTAAAAGAATGGTGCTAAATGTTGTGACTCAACTGAAAGAAAAATATTTTGTGTACTATCAGGAATAACAACAAGATCTGGGATGCAGTTTCTTTGAAATTCTTTGTGTTTGGTCAACTTCATTTGGGTTTTGGGTTCACTAAGGTCTGCTTTTGTGGTCCTAGCAAGGAGCAAATGGCAAAAATGAAATAAAATGCTAATAACACAAATACCTGATGTCCTCTGACACCACACTATTAACAGCTCCAAGAGTCAGAACACACATTTATGCTGAAGCTTCTTTCCAATATTATGGCCCCCGTTTTTTTAATGGTCTGCCAGAGAACCTGAGGGCTGCAGAAAATGTTCCTGCCTTTAAGATCAGGCTCAAGTCCCATCTTTTTATCTGTACTTCCTGAATTGTATCATCTCTGCGTAGTTGGTGTAATTTCCTTAAAGTTGTGCGTTTTTTCATGTGAGGTTGGGGTGGGTAACTGTTTGTGTTTGAGTTGCTTTTAGTATGAAGGGTGATTTATACATAAAACTGATGCTTCATTTTGTACTATTGCAAGAACATTTTAATCTGTTGGAAATATTTTCCTGATTAAAAATAGTCTTCATATTCATCAACCACCTGTTTGAAATTTCACAATTTCTACCACTGACACCAGAGCAGAAATGGCTACATTTACAGCGATTCATGTTCAGCGATGAATCTTGATCCCGCTTAACCATTTATGACTATATAGTGTGTGAACAATTGTCCTAAAGTTGTCCCAAACTTATTTGCTTTTACTCTGACTTCAGGTTCCATGTTGAAGTAAACTGGTGGATGCTTTTGGCTATGCAATATGGCAGTATCTTCCTCTCTAGATAATAAAAACAAACATTAAGCAAACACATTTCAGGGTTTTAATCAAGTAAACTTTGATTAAAGTTTTAATCAAGCTACCTTTCTTCTAAAGTCCAGCTTAGATTTTATTTATATGAAAATAAGCTCCATTAGTATCCTCTGAAGGAAACTTTTACTCTACAAAACAAAGGTACAAACCTGAGTTCACCTTCTATCCATCCTTTCAAGCCTGTGCGGCTGTTTGCATTTACATACTGTACATCAAAACAAAGGTTAATTTCTGACTCATTTAAGTATTTCTTTCCTTTTTTTTCCATAAGCTGGTGCCATATGCTCACAGCCGCACATCAGTGTTTCCTCACGGAGGGGAGATGCAGTGCATTGTGGGAGCAGGGTACTGCATTCCCCTGGCATGGAGTCAGAAAGGAAGCGGGCAGGTGTGATAATCGAGGAGGGCGTTCCCAGCAGAATAAGACACGATGTGATGAAAACTCCAGAGAAGAGGGAAGAAAAATGGAGGCAGCTTTCTGTCTGAGCTCAACCTGCCATCTAGTGGAAATCCCCCATTTTTGTTCACATTTCTATTCAAACTAGTGGCCAATTTATGACCTTTATTGCAACTTTTTAGGGAAAATGACAATTTTTTTCTATTGGAATGTTCAACTACAAAGCTTTAGTGATTAGACAGGAGAATATGATATGAAAGCCCCTCTGTAGTGTAGCTCATCTACCAGCCTAGGTTTTCTCCATCTGCACCTGAAATATGCTAAAAGATGCTTATGTTGACCTGGAAACAGCTGAGATGAAACACTGAAGGAGGTCATGACTTAATTTAGAAATCGAAAGTGCTGTGTAAACGAGATGCAGGGAAAGGAGGTCCTTCCTGTCCTTTGTGCAGTAATTACTGGTAGCCACCAGATGGCAGCAGAGGACAACTCAAAATCTACTGCTGAGACATGGCCGCTTCCTTTATTTTGTTAAAAGGTGATAATTTTTAAACAACTTTAAAAACACATGAAGTGCTTTAAACAATCCATTTACATTTTGTAATGTATTTTAACTTTTTTTGTTGTAATGTAGAACAACGAGATATTAATCTTTGGCGTCTAGATTCCAGTAAATCTCAGATGTACATTTAAAGTGAGACCCATCATGAATATGAATCAATTTTTCAATCTTTATGATTTACTCCAACTTTCTTTAACACTGCAAACACATCAATAACTGGCTGCACAAATCTGAAATTCATTATTTATGGTGGATTTACTCGAATAAACACAGGATCAAAATTACGCATCCCCTGTGCTCAACTAATATTTGAATAAGGACTCGTTAGTAAGCAGTACCTCGGGGTTTAGGGCTTTGGGGAAGCTAAAGTAATGACCTACTTCAATTAATCTAAAATCCGTTTTGAACTCTTGCTGGTAGACCTAAAAATGTCGATATTTCTACCATCTAATGACTCAAGGTGGAGAATTTTGGTAGTTCTCTTCATTTTTGGATTTACTTTCTGCAGGCAGTGAAACAGCCCCATAGCATGATGCCACCACCTCTATGCTTAAGAGTTGATACTCGCCAGCCTCACCTTGATTCATCCAAACTTTCTTCTCAGCATTAAGACCAAACATTTGATTCATTAAACATTTCTCCAGCAGGCAACTGGCTTGTTTCATGTGTGCAACTGCAAATTTCAGTCAAGTTTGAGAGTGATGAATTTAGAGCAGAGTTTTATTTTTCTTTCATTTGAGGAGGACAGTTTGAATCTAAAGTGGTGACTTTGTGGTTTGACACATTTTGCACAAACAGCTTAGATTTATGCTGCAGCATTGTACACAAGCCTCCTTTGAATTATTAATGTGATAAATAAGGGCGCCTGTGATTGCGTATTTTGTCACAAAGCTATAATATGAGAGCTGGGGCTTCTGATAGAACACTGCTGGTTTAGTTTTAAAAACAACTCCATACAGCTAAGATCAGAAGAAAATAACTTTCCTTTTCAGGTTTCATGATCATCAGGTTAGGAATGTGCCAGTCAGGAAAGCAATTGTGTTGGCAGAAGCTAATTCTGACTTTTTTCTTCCTTTTTTTGGGCATAAACTTTGTGTTTTGTATGTGAAGCATCTTTTTGTTTTATTTTCCTAGATTGGTTTTGCTGCAGATCACGATTACTGAACCCATGTCGTGTCTACAGCTTCTATTTGCTCTTCCTCAGGGTTCTTCTAATACAATAAAAATATTGTTTTCATAATCTTACCAAACATTCAAGTTATTTTTATGTTATGAGGATAAAGAGCGACTCAAACCAGTTACATCTGACCACGTCTGAGTGAGATCTTTAGCCCTAACACAACCTACAGCATGGGTGCCCAAAGTCGGTCCTGGAAGGCCGGCATCCTGCATGTTTTAGTTATCTCCCTGGTTTAACGGACCTGGATCAAATGATGGCTCGTTAGAAGGCCTAAGAAGAACGTTGACATGCAGAAAAGGTTGTTGGTACCACCAGGGAGAGAACCAAAACATGCCGGCCTTCGAGGACCAACTTTGGGCATCCCTAACCTACAGGCATTGGCTTTTAGTTGATAACCGCACCAGAGCAATAAGTGGGATGCTGATTGTTTCTGTGAATGAATCATTTGAGTAAATATAACACATGTGGGTCAGTTGGAAAGTCACATTATTGATTAATCCTGTGATCTACCAGCCCAGTGTTTCCATGCAGCAGAAAAAAAAACCCCATCAGGGTTACGACACAATAAAACAAGGAAAGCCTGTCTTTAATAAATGTATATTCAGTTATATGAATTCTTCTGCAAAAGATGTAAAAACTTTTTCTTGTTTTTGATCTAATCTGCCAGATTTGGTTTTATTTGTTACTTTCAGGGACAAATAAGCCTTTCAGAGTTTTCTGCAGACTTTGACAACAGCTCATCTGTACACAAACTAGCTTTCGCAGTCTCCTCGTAGTCACGCTTCATGCTGGTTTTATATTGTTTTATTATTTTTAGTATTATTTTTCCGGTTACACGATGCATCAAACCGAATCAAATGCGTTATTTAGTCAGCCAGAGTTAATGCGCGCATCCTCTGAAAATCTCGTGCCATTAGCTCCAGCAACCAGAACAGTTTCTGTGGCTCCTACTAAAAAGTCAACAGACACGAAATGGAAGAGCTACTAAAGCCACATTATCAGAATTGAATTAAATCTCCTGTTTGTTGCGCAGTGCTGCGGATTTAACTCACCACGCAGGGCCGGTCCAAGGGTGTCTGAGGCCTTGAGCAGAATTTGACTAAGGGGCCCCTCTTGCTGCTAAAAACATGAGCATCTCTAAAAGCTTCTGTATTAGAGTTAGTGAAATCTGGGAGAAGGAGAGTAGTTTAATAGGAAAACCTAAAAACAATCAGTTATAATTGCAGTGCTGGGGGAAGGCAGGGGGAACACCGATGCTGTTGCTGCTGTTTCTAAATCATTCTGCTGCTTGTGGGCTCAATGTTGGTGCTCAAGACGTAACCGACAGAATCCGGTTAAAGGATTTTCAAAATAAAAGATCCTCAAGATTCAATACATAAAACGGATGTATTTAATTATTTCTTGCGTGGCCCAGTACCAATTGGTCCACGGACCGGTACCGGTCCGCGGAAGATGTCCTAGACCACTGCTCTATGACATCCAGTGTTCTGGATGAGGGAAGATGGTTCACATTACATATTTTATAGTAAATGTTCCCATTCATTGGCCACTAAACCTGAACTCACGCTGTGTTATTAATAGACAAACTGCATAAATGCATGATGTTTCCACCTCTGTGTTTGACTCTGGACACGTGGAACATAGTCATTAATCACTGCTGTTCTTCAAATTCTTGGTCATACTAGTTTGGTTATGCAAATTCTCCTATGCAATTTTTGTTCAGTCAGCCATGAACACTTGGCTGAGGTAAATGAAGCATGCAGTGCTTTAGAGCTTCAGGGTTCATTTCTGAGCACCATGATGAGTTGTCAGTACACTGTTGGATAAATTTTAGTAGCCACTCCTTGGGAGGTGAACGGCATTTAGTTTTTATAGCCTACTTAATGTTCTGAAACAGGTTCTGTATTTAAGGGATTATGGATTGCTTTTTCATGTAAGTCTAGATTGATTATGATAGTTTTTCTTTCCTCTTAATAAATTTAGTTATTCAAAATTGCATTTAATATTTACTTAGGTTCCGTTTGTCTATTTGTTCTGAAAATTTAAAACGTGAAACAAACAAAATTGCATAAATTTAAGCGTCAAATAGTCTTTGGAAGAACTGCACTCTAAAACATGCTTTTGATTTAATTAGAATCATTCAAAGGTTTATGTATTTAATTTTACATTGAAAGTTTAGCTTAGAGAGAGTCAAAAAGCACAGCAATTCATTTCAAGTATTTATCTT
This sequence comes from Xiphophorus couchianus, assembly GCF_001444195.1. Lineage (NCBI taxonomy): Eukaryota > Metazoa > Chordata > Actinopteri > Cyprinodontiformes > Poeciliidae > Xiphophorus > Xiphophorus couchianus. The sequence continues at coordinate 7,090,226 of NC_040230.1, forward strand.
CAATAATTTTGATGACTATGGCTTCCAATTAATGAAAGCAAAATTCAGTTCTTCAGAAGATGCAAAAGATGCCGCCCTGGGCAGTTGCCCATATCGCCCTTATCAGAAACGCATGAATTGTGTGATATAAAAAAGTGTCTGCAGTTTTGCCAGATGAAAACACACCTCCAAAATGTACAAAAAAGTGAGAGTTTATTTTTTATTTGTGCGTTTCCATTAAGCAACTTTATTTTCATAATTTCAATTTGCGTAATTTTATGGTTAATGTAAACACAGCTGCTGATTGTGGAAACATCAATGTGCCTTTCCACAAAATTTGAATGCCAAATTTGAATGGACTTTGCCTCAGTCCTCTTAAGGTTGCACTGACAATTCATTTTTTATTAAATTTTTTTTAACCAACTTTCCATTAATATGCTTGCATACAGCACTCTGCAAACACAGTCACATGGTGTAAGTGTCTGTCTGCTGAACAACTTTCCAGTTTAATATTTTCATCAGTTGGTTGCTAGATGTTTGCCTTTCTCTGTGATAACATAATTTAGTTATAAAATAAGTTTTTTGTTGTTAGTATAAGCTTCATTAGCCTTGACTCTCAGCCTTTCTCTTTGTCAGTTCTGCAAACAGAGTTTTATGAACTTCCTCTTTTTCTCTCTGTGGAACAAACGCTTTTTGTGCCGTTCTGTTTGTGCCGTTCTGTTTCCCCCGTTTCGCCGACTCTCTCCTGTCTGTTTTCCCTCCTGTAACAATGGATCGTAACTCTGTCAGGAACCAGCTGCTTCAGCTATTACATTAATATCTGTCCTGGAGTTTATTGGCCCACCAGCTTCTCTAATCAAGTCAAAAGAAACCAAACAATTATTCTTCTTAATGGACAGCGCTGCCTGGATGTGCTTTCATTAAGAATAGATGTCATTCCTCCACCGTTCCTCCCTTACAATTACATTCAGGACAAAAACGAGTATTAGTTATTATGATGGACTGGAAGCAGTCCCTGACAGAGTGCCTCTGAGCAAGGCAGACAGCCTCTGACCTCAGGGTGACATCAACTGGTGTTACTCGACATGTTTTGGTCCCGGCATTGTGCGAGAAGAAGGAACCATTATGTGTACAGAGGGAGGCGGAGCACAGTCGGAGTTTGTTGGGAGGGCTGCTGAGGGGATGGGAACTTCTGACTGTACAGTTGTGGCGTCGGTCCAAGCAGAGCCACAATGTTCAGTGGCAGGAACAAGTCGTTATTGTGTCACGCTCTGAGAAATACAGAGAGCTGCAGTGTGACATTGTCCCCAACGGCGGGTCATTCAACTCCACTTCCTTCCTGAAACGCCTGCCAGCTTAACGGCCTCTCTGCTCCCATCAGAGGCAGAAAACTCACCTTGAGAAAAAGAGAAGATGTTTGATTTTAGTATAAATATTTCAATATCTAAGGGTAACTGTCTGATCTATTTCACAGTTTTACATGATATTTCAAGGGGGTTATTAGGTTAAATCAGGGGTCTCAAACTCCAGTCCTCCAGGGCCGCTGTCCTGCAGTTTTTAGATGTGCCACAGGTACAAAACGCTGGAATGAAATGGCTTAATTAACTCCTCCTTGTGTAGATCAGTTCTCCAGAGCCTTGCTAATGACCTAATTATTCTATTCAGGTGTGGTGCAGCAGAGGCACATCTAAAAGTTGCAGGACAGCGGCCCTTGAGGACTGGAGTTTGAGACCCCTGGGTTAAATCAACTTTTTTGAGCTTTATGTAAAGTTATATAGAGCTCAAAAAGCTCAAGTTATGATGTTGTGATCTTATTCCCTCATCCCAAACGTACCTGGAGTGTTGCTTTCTTTTATTCATGTTTAATAAATCCTTGAATCGCCATGACAAACATTTGGGGATCCCTAAATATTTGCTCTCTAAAGTACCATCAGCAATTAAACACTTGGTCAAACTTTGTATGATGTAGTTCGTATGACGCCAATCTCACCACACAAACTACTTCTCCGTAGTTTATCAGTTTACAATTCATCATAATACATTTCTTATCTTGAGAAAACTTTTGATTTCTTGTCACAATGAATTTCAATTAATGATGTTTAACCTCCCCAAAACTGTCTATATCTTTGGGATTTAGTTTTACTATTTGCTCCCATCTTTGTTCAGTTAAATATCAATAGTTATCAATACATTTTGAAATGTCCGTGCAGCTTAGTGATACAAATTACACTAAATGTGACTGGTGTCCTAAGCAGTTACATACAGTTACCTAAAAGACGTAACAAGTAGTTCTTATCACTTTTAATATCAAAATGGTGGCACAAAATATTGTGATAAATATTTAAGTCCATGTTGCTCCACCCCTACTTCTCAGTCCATCGCTTCGTCCAAGAAGATCGGTTGTAAATGGAAACTCATTGTTGTGAATGAATGCGGGATTTCAGAAAGAACTGGAGCTTCTTAAAGAGACAGAGGCCAATTTCAAGACATCAAATTGTGAGGTCAAATTTATTTAGCAACTGAAGGTGAAATAATTACTTGAGTGTGCTATAAAATAGCACTATGTGCCTGAAAAACGCACAATGGCGCCCATTTAAAGGGTCTTATGGATGAAAAAAGTCAAATGATTTCCTTTCAGTTAACAGCAAGAAGGTCCTGATTTCTAATTCTGCTCGATATCGAGTCTACTTGTGCATGTGTGTTTTCCCCCAGGCACTCATGGGATCAGTTTCCTCCCACAGTTCAAAAACGTGACTGCTGTGCTGCTTGGTCTCTAAACATCAGGATAGGAATATTGAAGACACTTCTTAATGATACGCTACTTTATTTTGATGCATCACATAAAGTCCCAGAACAATTCATTAAATATTTTTGACTGTAGCGTGACAAAATGTTTACTGGCCATAAATACTCTGAGTACTGTTGACTCATTTCTAATCTGGTTTATTTTGGTCAATATCAACAAAAATCAACTTCACTTCCAGATGTCTTGGAGAGCTAAGGTCTCCAAACTATCCACCACCAGAGCAAATCTCAGCATCTCAGACGCACTTTTTATGAACATTTTATTTTTCTGGTACATCAAGTAAGTTTTTATTTTATGTGTTGATATGAGTCCCTCATTTAAATAAGCACAATGGAAATGTGGAGGAACATAGAGTCTGAAGAAAGGTCAGAGCTTCCTGTTTTTTCTCAGCTGTACACCTGGCTTCATTGAACCAAAATATACAACTAAAACATACAAATCGGTCTCTATATATGTTTTATTAACAGGCTGACTAGATTTGCAAAAAACAAGCTGCAAAAACCCCTAAACCACGGTGGAGTCCAACGCGGACTCAGAAAAAAATTAAATGACTCCTAAATTTTATTAATATGTACATTTTCTAAGTGTGGCACTGCAGCTTTGATTACTCTGGCGTGTTTAGTTCAGGGATGATAAATGTGAGTTTTAGAGTTGACACTGCAACCTGTATTTTTATGTGCATTATCAAATGGTAAATAAGTTGCTTCATTGTCTTTGGCATGCATTCACATCTTTTTGTCTTGGATACACACATTAACTGTCTCTAAACCCTGTACAAGTGTTTGAATAAATATGAAACCACACTGCTTTAGTGTGAACCATTAAACTAAAACTCTGTGTGAGGACATTAACAACCTCATGGTTAATAAAAGCATCTCTTAAGGCTCAGTGTTCTGATGGCTGAGGGTGATAAAAAATGTTCCCTCCATTAAACGTCTCAGATAAGCATGGCTAACACAATCTCATCCCTTGAGCTGAGGAAAAACCGTGTTATTGGCTGCCGCATTATCCGCGCCAGCTGTCAATTTTCAGGACGTTCCTTGGCATCTCTCAGAGACAGTCAGTAATTCAGTTCTGAGATGAGCACCGAGAGTCTGCGCTCGTCGATGCTCCTCTGAACGCTGTTCGCCTCAGAAGCTCCCTTAACTGCAACACGAGGCTCATGACTCGGTCACAATCACAACGGCGGCGATAAATCTGTGCTAGTGGCTCTCTGTGCGTCTGAAGAGCTTCCCAGAAAGACTAGAGCTGGTGCTCTGGGACTGAGAGCGAAGCATTGAGCGGATCATGAAATATTTAGTGAGAGAAGATATGATATGAGATAACTGCGCTGCAGTTGGTGTTGCACATTAAGCCTTCAGGCAGAAACATTTCTGTACGGTAAAGTGTGGGCAGTAATTTATGGGACTGCTTTGCAATTAAGACAATACTGTCAAAGACAGAGTCCAGACCTGGAGGAATGTCTGCAGTTAACCTGTTCACTTTACTCGGCATGCATTATGCAACGTGTTTCTATCAGTTCAAAGAGTTCAGTTCCTTTTAAAAAGAGGAGAGTTTATCAGCAGTTGGTATCTAACCTGTAGGCAGATGACTGTCTAATGTCTGAAAATGATTTGTTTGGACCAGATCAAACTGTTTTTGTGACATTTGCATATGCCAGATAAATACACCATGAAGGATTGGCAGTGATGGCGAATCTAATTTCTACATCGCTGTGGAGGACATTTGGTCCACTGAAACTTAATGATATAAACTTACGATTGGCACAATCGATCATGCAGATGTAATAAATGTAGAATAATTCTGCACCAGTTTAGTTATCTTCATGCTTGTTCTTTCTAAATAATTTCATCGGTTTTAGATGGTTTTTACAGATCAGTTTGTTTGTATAGGACATTTCAGCAACAATACAGTTCAAAGTGCTTTACAGCATAAAAACATAAAAACACAAAGTCAGCAATTGAGAAAATCAGTAAACATTTTGCCATCATTACACATGTTGGTCATTGTGTCGTTTATTATGGTTCAAAAGCAACTCTAAACAGGTGAGTTTCATGTCTAGATTTAAAGGAATTCAGAGTTTCGGCTGTTTTGTGGTTTTCCAGAAGTTTGTTCCAGATTCTGCCTCTCCATATTTGGTTCTGGTTCTACTTCATCTTCACCAAACTCTTGAAAGGGCTTTTGATCACTATCTTTTCATGGCATTTCTGCTTTAAAAGTTCTTTTAAAAAAAGTTATGCAACATTTGAATTTTCTGAGAATTTAGATTTTTGGTGTCACAATGCTCTAACTTATTGCAATACAACTTTATTTTTGGATAATTTGAACCCAGGGGACCTTCTGCTTCGTCCCTTTGTTTAAAATCTCGTCCAAACACGTCTTCAGCCGTCAAGCACCAGCACTTCACTCTTAAACACACAGAGGATGATTTAACGTTGAGACATGCACTCCAGACCAGACGCATCCATCCGACCAGACGTATCCATTTATCTTAATCTCGCTGTTGATAGTGACTCCTTCTGGGAAAATGTCTCCTCAGAACCTTCAACAGTGACTCTCATACAATCTCAAAATGTGGCTCTTCTCCAGTATCTCTCAAACTGATGCATATACCTGGACCATATTTCCATTTGCTCTAAATCAGTAAATCTACATAGAAAAGGGTTGCAAGGTGAAGCCATAATCACTAATCTCCTGAGTGTTTGCTTTAAACACTGCCTGCAGCAAATTAAGAGCGGTTCACCCGGCGAATTGCAAATGGGTTCCTTCAAATTGAACTTGGCTATGGTTTTTTTTGAAAGCCATTTTGTGTTATAAACGTTCAATGACATGCTCAGTCTCGTTAAAAAGCTCCTTTTAGAGTGCATTAGAGGGAGCCATTGTGGTCCGTTTATGTTCTTTACACACATTTAGCAGATTGCAGAGCTGTGTGTGTTGAAGCAGTGAAGCAGCAGAGAACACACAGGTGAGCTTTTATCTCCCGTGGGACTCGTGCTTTCAGGAAATCTCAAGACTTCTGGACGTTTTTTCAGACAAAAGATTCAAGCATTGATGGAAATTTTATCCCCGTTTCAACCCAAAGAAATTCTGGATTAGAGTCAAATTATGATTCTGTACTTGCAGTCTGAGGTCTGGTGAGGTCACTCGGTATACAAATAAAGTTTATGCGGTTTGCTGAGCAGCTGGTGTGTTCATAAAAAGGAGCCGGGTTTCCTGCGTCAGCTCTCTGTGTTTGTGAGCGTGCAGACGAAGGTCCATCTGAAATAAAGTGTGGCTTTATTTCCCCAGGCTCTTTCTGCTCCGCTCCACACGCGCACACATAATCAATACTGATGCATGTGTCCATTCGCACTTGGAATAGGCTGTGTCCTTGAAATCCACATTGACGTGCGGCTTGAAACATCAGATGTGAGTTATGCGTGGTTCTCTGCAGAAATTTTGGACCAACCCTCATCTATTTCGCCTATGCTACTAGAAAGCTAGGCTTTCTTGTTATTTTTTGAGATGGTATTCATTAATTTTGCTACCACCATAAGCTTAAATGTCAAAATTTAGGGAAGATGATTAGGGTCAATAGAAAAAAGGAAAAAAAGAATGCTGACTTAAATCTCAGAATTTTTAATTTAATCTTCTGAAGTCAGAATTCAGGGGGGAAAAAAGGTCAAAGGTCAAAATTGTGAGAGGAAAAGAGTTTGAAAAGTTGAGAAAATGACAGAACTCTGAGATTAGTCAGAATTCTGAGAGAAAAACTTACATTTTCAGAAAAAGCGCCATAATTTTTGAGAAAAAACCTCCATAATTCCAAAATTAGTCAGAATTTTGAAAAAAGTCAGAAAAAAAGTGAGAATTGAGATTAAGATTGAACTTAGATTAACTCTTAGATTAAAGTCAGAATTTTGAGAATGAAGGCCAGAATCCTATTTTTTTATTTTTACTTTTTCAATGGCCCTAATTGTCTTTTGTATAAAAAAGGACTGGGCCCTGACTAGTGGTGCTGGTTTAGATAAACACCAAAGCCAAGATGTAAAGGAATAAATTCAGGAAAATGTCTATTTTAAGTGGATGGATTTTCTTACCGTTTCAGTCGACTTAGCAGGCAACAGAAAGACGTGATGTGAACTTTAGCCGCCTACAACATGGGTTTAACCTGGAGCATGAACGGTCTGTTTGGCACTAGAGGAGAGGTGAAGGGTCAGGGTCGGGCAGCGCATCGACTGGCTCCTGCCAGCCAGAGGGAACTCATCAGGGGGCGGCCATAGAGCCAATGATGATTGGATTTCACTCATGTAACCAGCTGCACTGCAGAGAGGCGACCTCTCATTGAGAAAATAGTGTTGTGAATCTAAAAATCCCTTCTGGGTCTATTTGTGTCTGAAGTATGTATTTCAGTGAATTGAACATAAAGAGCAGGTTTATCCAAATCTACTTTATACTATATATTATCAGTTTTATGTCATGTTTTTATTTGCTTTGTCTAAGGAATTGGAAAGAATTTCTGATTTAACACCAATTTATTTAGCTTAGTAACTTCATGTTCAAATAGTACTGCCTTTCTTTCTGTTGTTTCTATGCAGTTTAGAAAAGTATTACATTTATTTCTTTTATGAGATTTAAGGTCTGCGGAAGATTGGATAAAGAAAATGGAGTTTGGAAAAAAAAGATGGCAGCAATTAGGAAGATATTTAATTTTTCTAATCATAATTTGAGTCCCCAGCTTTGCTACTGCAGATGTTTCTTTTACACAGACATTTTTGGTCTACAGAAGAAATTAGTCAGTCAGATATTTGTTTTCAAAATACACTAGTCATCTAATTAAATTATGTAATGGTAGACGGCCTGTTTTTTCTAATGCACAAATACTCATGAACATTTTTAATTGTCCTACTCACTGGAATTTAGTATGCCATTTTCATTAACTACACAGTTTTTTTATTTTGTCCTTACTGCATAGTATACTATACCTGATATTGTTTACATAAATGTATGTTACACTTGAATTTCCCCATTTTGAAATAATGAAGGTAATTTCTATTTCCGTGTTTTAGCTTTTGCATCTTAATATAACTGAAAAGTATCAACATGATAATAGAAATGTATGTCACAGTCTAATAATTTCATCAGGAGTAAAGAGTATTAGTCCAAATATTGAACCCTGTGGAACTCCATACCAATATCTGCTGTATAGGATGATTTACCATCAACATAAACTGGACGAACTCAGATGAATATAAATTGAACCAATATTCTGAGTTCAGACCAGAAGCTGAAATGATTTGTGCAGTAAACATCAGCATGTATGAGTTATGATGCGGCTCTTAAAATGAAACGCATCACAGTCGTTATTATCCAACACTGTTTATTCAGAGGTTGTTATTTAAAACTTGACAGATTAGACTTGAAATACATTTGAATTGTTTGTTTTGACATTTATTATTACGAACTCTGGCACAGCACTGATGTTCAGAGACGGCTCGCTGGAAACACCAGGAAGTGTGGACAACATTTGGGAACAAAAAGCACAACTATGAACAAAAAGGAGGGAAACAAAACTACTCCAAACAAAGCATTTAGAGCTGAAAAGTGCTGCAAGTTTTATTTTGCTCTCTGCTCAATTTTATTGTTGCTGGCAGATTTGTTTAGTCTTAAAAGTGAAACAGACACAGAAACAAAGTGATGGGGTTTTAATTTTCTTTTCTTTTGGTCACTTTAGCTCACTGCAAGACGGTTTAGTCAAAGTGGAGACAGCATTTTGGGATTTTCTCCATCATGAAAATAATAACTTTGAATTGAGTGTAATCAGTTTTCGCCTTGGGAAAAATTCCAGTAAAAACTAAATTAAACAGAAGCTGTAATAATCAGTTTATTAAACAAACATTTTTATTAGCTTCAACTTGACTAGCATTCTTCACACATTTATTTCGATGGCATTTTTCTAATTAGATATCATTTAAATATCAAATATTAGAATAAAAAATAAGCACTGCAACAAAGTAACATAATAAATGCAAATAAGTTTAAAGAAAATGAGTTGTTTTAAGATTTAGCATTGACTGAAATGTGCTCAATAAAAAAGTATTAAATAATGACAAAAGATAGGTTACCAATGATGTCTTTGTTTTAAAGCTAATAAGTTAAACTGGGTTTGTTGCTGTTTCAGCTCCTGCATGTTCACCGACGTAGGAAAAAATAAAACTAGAGAAAATGTAATTATAAAATGCCATTTTTTTAACATTTGATTTAAACAAACTCAACAAATTTACTACAAAAGAGCAAAGCTAGTCAAAGCTTTCTCGGTCAAAAACAAAAAAAATGAACAAATTGGGCTTTAAATGATCAGTGATGGAGCATAACAGTTTGCCGAGGGTTAAAGGAACGCTGTATGGCGAGGTTTGTGGGGGTTTATTATCAGTGTATTGTTATTTGAGATGAGATTTGTTTCATAGGTTGGGATCGTCATGGTAACGTTGGCGCGTATTGAGGGAAGAACATATCAGCATCATGGGATTAATACCAAGGATGTTTTTTCCAATTATAATACAAAAGACTCCATTATAATTTGTCATGAACGCTGATGCCGGTTCAAAACTCGCTTAGTCTGATTTGATATAGAAGCAAAATGATACTTTTGATAATATTAACACAATATTCAGATTGTGTGACGGATGGCTCTACGATAGCTTATCCAACATCAGTTTTTAAAACTTAGCTTGGTGGCCTTGAGCTCAGCTTCAGAAACGACTAAAATCAAGCTTTGTATTTAATCTTTGGTCTGAGACATAATCTGGCTGATGCCTTCATCAAACAATGTTTTTTTCTTACTAAAGTTTTTGTAGAACTGAACATAAAAATTATTTCTCCATTAGTTATTAGAAGTTAATTTACAGTACCAATAGTCAGTATTAAATGGGTAAATATAACATGTTTAAGGGTATTCTGAATTAAGATATTTTGGTATTTTTTACTGAATTATTTACAAGCCTATTTATACAATAAATAGGCTTGTATTTCTTATTTATTAGCCCAGCATTAAAGTTTCCACAAGACAAAACATGATTGTCTTATTAAGACATTTACTTTTAATTTATCTTTAAAATACATCTGCAAAACTGCTGCGAGAAGGGAAAACAATGTTTCTGTGGAGCCTCGTTTTGTTGAAGAATTAGTCAAACACATATTTCCTGATGAGTATTCCATCATTAAAAAAACGTTTTGGACTGTTTTAGGCACTGAAAATCACCAGGAGATTCTTGTAGACAATGTGCCAAGGCAAGAACCAAACATGCAGAAATGTAATTTCAATATTGGAATCAGCATTTTTTGGCCCTGGACAAACGCTCAACTATTGTTCTGTTGGACATGCAGATGATTTACATTCTTCTTCGTATTTCTAAGCTTTATAGTTTAATTAATAAATACAAAAGTAGGTTAGTAAATAGGTTGAAATTACTTCTATACCAGTTGGCCAGTGGTGATAAGACCGTTAACAAAATAATGTGGTCATGATATTTTTGTTTCTTGGAAGCAAATCTCATCCCTGATTATGGATGCAGTATGCTACAACAGCTAAATACTGTACATCTCATATTACCAAATATATTTTTGAAAAAAGGATTTTAACCAATCAATAGGAGACAAACAACCATGTGGCTTCCAGTGGAAAACCAATTGGCCATCCCTGATCTAAACGTTTGTCCTGAACCGTGACCAAGTAGAACCTCTGAATGCGGCTTCGTTGAGGCAAACACTGTTTGAATGCTTCAGAGAAGTATACATAAAAACAAAGTGGTCGTAACTTTTTCAAAGTTAGTCCAAGAAAACTGTTCAAGAAGCCAGAAGCGTCCTGTCGAATGTGTTTAACTGCATCCTAATGTTGAAGCTCTGGGATAAGATTAGGTTCTAATGCTAATATTATTAGCAGTACTGCTAATCTTTTTTCAAATAAATGCACGTGTAGCCTAGATGGTTTGTCTAACTTTTATTAAGTGTAAAGAATGTTCCAGAAAATACTGTGAATCATCCTCATGTATAATTATTCAGAGGCATTTTGTTTGTTTTTTCTGAGAGAACAGCAAAATAATTTAAGAAAAACACTTTGACAACCGTCTTATGCAAGAATGAGACGATGCAGTAAAAACTTTAGCTAATGATTAAAATCACCGATTGAGGTTTAAATTTGAGGGCTTAAGGGTATAAATAAGTTTTACTGCAGTAAGATACTGATCACTAATTAGTACTTCTCACAATCCCTATTTAAAAAATAAAATCTACAAAAAAGACCTTCTTTAAAAATGCCATCATTTTGTACTGTTCTGTTTCCAAAAATGTAAATGTTTATGAAACAATATTCACTTAGTATTGTTTAACCATAATTTAAAAAAGGATATTAATATCCCAATAAAAGGCCATTCTAACACTGTTAGCAGGTTTGTTAAATAAAATTGTGTTCACTTAAAGTATATGGCCACTACCATAGATACAGAAAGTAATGTGCAGAAGGCTTTCAGTTAATAATCTGTATAATTAAACATTAAGTTAATAAGGTCGTTTCCTTCAAAGCGTGTCGTCCATTCATCCAACAAACCGTTTTTCTGTAAAATGTTCTCAAAATCTAAATAAGGCTAATAAACCGTGGCTATCTGCAGATTACTACCAGCAACATTTGATTTGTCGTGTTTACATCTTTCTAAATAAGTTGAACTGGTTTAGTTTTGGGTTTAAAATAAACTTTCAGCTCCAACATAAAGTGAACTTTGGTAAAAACTTGCCCTGAAATAGAAGCACATCTAAACAAAGAACGAACAAAAACGTGTCAACATCCTTTCATGCAGCTGCTGGTTCAGAGTAGAGAGACTGGACAACAACATGGATACATTCTCTCTCTGTCTCTCACGTCCTTCTGCCTCCTCATGTTGGAAGTTTTGTCCACAAACAAAACTTTTTCTCCACACTTGTGTTCGTATAACTTTTATAAAATAACTCTCATATTTCCAAGTATACAATAATAAAATGATGCACTCTGCAGAAAAAAAGCTGACAGGAAACTCTGTATATGCACATAGTTTACTACTGTTTTGGCAAACGAGAACATGAACAAGTCCAGAATTGTAAACAGCTCTTTACTCTCATTCTGAACATTTTTGTTCCCACTCTTCAGTCCCAGTTACATTCACAGCTCAGGAAAATTGTGCTTTTAAAAAAAAAATCCTTGCAACAATCCAAGACCTTCTTTGTGTCCTCTGGTCCGCTAAGTAGAAGTGCTTGTGTTTAAAGTCTGGAACAGTCTGAGGGCCGCTGGTTCACTCCTGACTCATCCAGGAGAGGAAACAGGAAAATCATGAAGCAGATAGTTTCACTTGGATGTCTAGGAAAGTTGAAGGGTAGCAAAACCTTTTCCTGTGTTTTCTAAATCTCTTGTTTGAAACAAAGACATGATCCGTATGATTCTATTGGTCTAAGGAGTTTTAACTGTGCTTTAGGTTGAGGAATGTCCATGATGGAGGGTGAAGAGTGACAGCACCTGGGTGAAGATGGACAGAGGAACTCCAGGCTTGGAGATGCAGAAAGAAGAGAGTAGATGTGGCTGAAGGAGAACGACAGGAAGTCTTCAGTTTTCCTCATCCGTCAGCTCCTCCTCCCCCGTGGCTTTTTCAGGAATGGCCTCCAAGCTGCGTCGGCTCTTGGAGTCCGTGGAGCCGGAGGAGCCGCCCGCTGTTCCTCCTTTGCTCAGGTTGCAGGTGAGTGCTGAGTAGTGGATCTGCTTGAGGTTTTCCTGGACTTCACTTCTGGCATGTTTTAGTAAGTCGGCTTGACCCTGAGGGCACAGATCAGAGTGATTACATCAGGAGAAAAAAATACACATATGCAAAGTATCTAATAGAAGTCTAAAACCGAATGTGAGATTTTTATTTTACAAGGTAAGTTGATTGAGAACAAATTCTCAATTTCTCAAGATTCGTACAGTATATATTACAGTAACAACAGTTTTTTGTGATTCAGCAATCGTAGGAATTGATTTAAAATCAACAGATTGCTGCATTTTTTCATGCTGATGCATAATTCTGAGTTTCCTGGAAAAATGGTCAGACATTGGGTTTGAGTGACTGCTACCTCCAACCTGCAGGTGGCAGTATTTCTTTCTTCTACTACACTGCTGCCTCAGCCTTACTTTATGTCAAGTTGTAGTCCATGATGGATGTGGAGCTCGTCCATCTAGATGCAACCATGTATTTAATGAAATTAATAATCTAAGCTTTCGTCATCTTTCCTCTTGATTCAGAAACTGGCTTTTATAATGGCTCCATTGCCCAGCAACCATGCCAGCTTAATGCATCTAAACCATTATGGTTTATGTAGCTCAATATTCCCTGAATGTTGCACTTATTGTGCTAAAGATTCTCACCTTCAGTATGGTGATGTTCCATGTGAAGCTTTCCACCGCCTTGTGCAGCTTCCTGCCCTTCAACCCTTCCTTCACAGCCAGATCATGCAGGTTTTCATGAAATTCCATCGCTGGGAAGAAAAGAGCAATAAAACTTCATCCGTTCAGTGTTTATGGTTTAGAGAAGCTGCTGAGTGATGTCTGATCTGAAATTTTTCTTTGTGAGAAATCACTGCGATCAGAGAGGTAGAGCTTGGGCCTGTAGGATTCGTTCTGCATCCAAGGTAGGGTTTGAAACTTATCACGATATAAGTGTTTCAGTTGATATTGATATTTACTGATTAGTTTTTGTTGTAAAAATCTGAAATACTACCAAACTGGTGATGTGATATTTCCTGTTTTATCCAGTTTTCACTCCATGCAGTTTTAAAAAAATTTTTTAAAGAGGTTTTAAGGCACTTTGGAAAAACATTAAACTGCTGCTGCGCAAGTTACTCAACAGGTCGTTGCTAGGTAGCCAGAAGTTACTCAACAAGTTGTTGCTAGGCAACCAAAGAGTGAGTGAGTTAATTGATTCCACCAACCTTCTTTAGTTGGTTGTGAGAGGTTGAGCAACTAAGGTCTTTCTTCTGCCTACATATCCCAGAATGCTGTGTGGTTCTGGATCAAAGTGCACTGTGAATATTCTACTACACATTGAATATTAAATGTTAGATCAGATGTGTTAAATATTGACATTGATCACGTCTATCATGATAAATATTGATTTATTTTCCGCCTCATTCCAAAGTGATTATAGATAACAGAAGTCTTCTGTATGATGGTAAAGTCACAGATTAGTTTTATTAGTAAATATAATTCAGTTGTTTTCAATCACTACTATCAGAAAGTTAAATGTCACCAACGTGTAATCATACTGGCAAAGCGGACATTATGAGAGCTAAGCTTCCTCGTGTCCCCCAGTGAGGACATGTTTCATTTCATGCTGAGGCTGCAGGAGCCGGAACCCCAAACCCGAGAAAGGAGAGCCGTAGCACAAATCACAGGACGGTGACAGGCTTCTGCTTGGAAACTCCTTCAGAGAAAACAGACGTTTCCGCTCAGACCAGGCGCAGCCCCTGTCTGCGCTGTTGCCATGGAAACACGCATGTTCACGTGCGAGCGAGAAACCGACAGTGGGGTTGGGAAGGAGAGAGAAACCCGTTCATGAGGAATCACCGCGCTGATGCACATTTTGAGATTCTGACCTCGGACGACTTTTTTTTTTCTGCCATCGTGGACGAATCCACCATCTGCTGCTCAAATCCTGAGTGTGTGCAAAAGGAAAAAAAATGCTGTCTGTTGAGAACATGCAAATATTCTCTCTTTCAGTTTCAGGCTTTACAACTCTAGATGCAGGAGCTGCTGCGGGGCGCATGAGCTGTGACTGTCATGAGGAAGGTGCAGAGCTTCTTCTGTTTCTCTTTCACACAAACAGAGACACGCACAGCGGGGGCTGCCTAGCAACACCGTGTGGAGTCTGGTGGAGAGGAAGAGGGGAAGCTCGCTCTTAGCAAAGCATGACAGACATGGTGCAGTACAAGAGGATGACTCCACAATAATGTCACATCATCGGAGCGTGACCTACATCTTTTTACAGATTAATTAGAAATTCATCCAGAGATTGCAGAATTCGCACCAAATGATGCAGCTAATTTCATTGGACGTGTGTGAAAAGGAAGAGCGAGCAAAGATGACTGAAGATGTCTTCTGGTGATGCGCGCCGCGCCCGCCACTCTGTAACAAGGAACTGTCAACTTGTTTTCCATATAGACAAAATAAATAGTAACTAAAGCTGACTTATACATTAAAATTCCAACATAGATAACTGATCCATTTATTGATTAAAACTCAAATGATTCATTTTGAAATCATGATGAAGTGCTTAATCAAATTAAGGACATCTCTTTATTTCAATAAAGAATACTCCAACATCATCTGGAATTTAAATGTTATGCATATTTCAAAATATGCATAAAATATATATAATTTATAAGTAGTAATAATAAGAAAATGAATAAACTAATAAAACCAAATAAACTACAAAACAAATTCGCTTGCGTTTCAGGGCAGCGACTGGAAAAAAGTCTACATTTATTTTAATGGGATTTTATTATGTATTTTCGAGGCACTGTCCTTTTATAGTACAATTAAGTAACTTCTACCTTTTAGTTATAAAAATAGTCATTTTCTGTCTGCTAGAAATACAATAGGCTCTTTCGTTTTTAGGACGTTGAGCTCGTTTTCTTTTGTTATTGTGGTCAAGCAGCAAATCTTCACATCTTCTCGATCTGCATCTGCGTTTTCAAAGTGTTCCCACACAAATGACCTCGTTTGACCTTTTTTGCATTAGAAATTCTGATGCTATTCCTGCAGTTCTGGTTGTTTTGAACTTTTTCATGGCATGAAAAAAAACAGTGCTGTCTGCAGCCAGATGTTTTGCACCAAAAAAAGTCTCAATTCATGCAGTCTGGGGACGATTTCCAGCTCCTCTTGCTGCTAAAAATGTACGTGCTTTGATTTTTCCAAATGCAAGCACATTATGCAAAAAGGTCAGGCTTAGAAATGGGCAGGAGAACTAAACTGATTAAGTTAAGACGATAAGAGGAACTGCATGGCTATGTAAAATCCCAGCTGTGATGAGCTCTGAAAATTTCCTAGAAAACAACAAAAACTTTTTTACTTTCAAAGGACAATCTGTTGTACAACAGGGACTTTCAGGTTATTTTCCATTTCAATAGATAAGGAACAGTTCACTTGCCACACTAAAAATAAACTTGTTTAACCAGCAGCTACAGAAAAAAGCAAAAGTAACACAATTTTTCTGTGGTTTTTTTGGACAAGTATGTACACATGAGCCAAGGAGGAACTCCCAGGAAATCAATTTGGAAACTCCTGAGATCAGGATGATAATTTTTCACAGGAGTGTTTTCTTGCTGCATTTAGCCTCCAGTCCAGAACCCAAAGATATTTTGCTCATGGGTGTATATTATGTTATATCATATGACAGGTGAAGTCTGGAACAGCTCAGATGCATATAGAGGTTTAGATTCCTGGTTACATTTGACATATTCCAGATTCTCTATGTTTGAGATTTTAGACAGATGCCCTAAATCTAGTGACTTATTTTTAGTTCTCTATTTATTTTAATATACAATACAATCTAAAGGTGCACATGGCTGAGAACTGTGGCTCTCTCTGGTGGAAGAATAGGAGGGATGGGGTGAGATAAGACTCGCGCTCTTTGCTGCGCTACAGTTTCCTTCCCACAGCGAAGCCTGCCCATAACGCGCAAGCTAGTAAACATGGCTGCCGATAATGGCGGATAAACAGTTTTTCTGCAGTGCTAGATTGTTTCTCCACCATTAGCAAAGCTGCAGCAAACCGGAAATCTCAAGCTTGTACATGTGAGCAGTGCATGCTCACATGTACAAGCATTGTCAATCTTAGATTGACAATGCTAAGATCCTCCTCTTGGCTCTAATTGGTCATTTCAGACCAGGGTCCCTGTATTTCTGCAGATGGCAGTAAGACCGCAGGGAAAAGGCAAAGGACTTATTTTTTCAGATTTGTCTAAAATTTTAATATTAGGACATAGTGCCAGTTTTGAGAAAGAAATTTACTGCAGTCTGCTTCTATATCACATTTTCATAAAGTTAGCACTGAATAATTGTTAAGTAGCAACCATCATAGCTGGATTTAACCACTTCTTTTGTTTCCTCTCACTGATTACATTTACATAACCCCAGCGTCTTCATGATAGTTAGGCGATTATTTTAAAATGTGTTTGCAAACAATATCAAGTATTTCCCCTTTTCAACTAGAAGTAAAAGGGTAACAGGAAGTGCAGTGGTGGTAGAGGACTTTGATTTTCTTATTAGTATAAACTGGAGCATTCCTCTCAGACTAGGTGGTCCTAATTTACCTAAATGTAGCATAATGGAAAGGCTGTTAAAAATGTCAGAAAATGACAATATAGTAATAAAACATTTCTGACAACATAACTGATTTAATCAAAAAACATCTTGTTTTTCTTTTCTTATAACGCAGCTCAAAGTTGTTTAATCAAAGATAAAATTCCCAGACATGAAAGAAAACTTCCACAAATTTATTTCAGCAAATCTGAATTTGTAACGTCTTTTCGACGCACACTAATCAGGTCCATCATTATGACCAGCATCAAGTGATGTGAAAAACACAGTTTATGCTCTTGTTGCCATGGAGATAATGTGATGCTAGACAATTGGGTCAGAATATTTCCAAAACTTAATCTCTGCTGGAATAAAGCTTGTTTGACATAACAAACAAGCTATGTCTCAAATTGTAAAGCGCTCATTTATTTGGCTGTTTCATAAACTTTCAGTTGAATAAAGTTCAACTTCTGTTTGTTTTGTTACCAACTGTTAACAATAATTTAGGTAGTTTATATTCATGCTCTTATTTTGACGCAGTTCTGTTTCGTCTCTTTTTGGTAATTTTAGTTCAAGCAAAAAAATATACATGAACAAAATAAAACGGAGCTAAAGTTTAGGACTTTGTTTGCTCTGAACTTCAGATTATTGACACCACAAAAACTACGTGAATTAACCACAAAAAGACAGAATAATTCAAATTTAGTGTATAATAATAACTGGAATGGCAACATTTCTGATAGCCATCTGTTTATGTGCAGCACAGAATATAGATAAAACTCTAGCATGTTTTCACCTCCATTTCTAACTTTGTACATTTGAACATTTCCTCTATCAAGCTGAAATGTCAGCATAGGAGGTGAGGAAATGACAGGAACAAAAAGAGGAGTTCAGGTAACATGAGTTTAACAAAAGGACACATCTGTTTGAAATATGTCATGTGGCAGCTCTGTCCAGTGTTGGTTGCTGCTGTCGGAAAGGCACTGACATTGTGACAGCGTTTATTTATTTTCTAGTTCAGGTTTCTTCAGTATGAGACGGTACAGCATGCTGTCTTTCTTTTTCAACATCAGAGGCAGAATGCAGGAAAAAACAGCGCTTCCTGCAGCAAATCCGCCTCCTTCCTTGAGGTTTATTTTAGGAGCTGACACGCCACTAAAGGTGCTCCTGCTAATATGAAATATTAAACTTCCAGATTCTCCAGACCTGACTGGAGAATACTCTCTCTAGAAAATGATCAGGAGAATTATCGCTAGTGAAAAAACGATTACACAGATTGAAATAGACGATTCAGTAGGCCTGTCACAATAACGGTCTTTGCTGGATGATAAAACATCCCAGCAATTATTGTGATAAACGATAATGTTTTAACACCATTTTCAAGTAATATAACGATAATGGCAAAAATAATCCAAGAACACATTCTCAAAGATCAGTAAGCTTTAAATTCAAAGGAACTGGAAGCTATTTTAAACATCCAAAAAATATATAACAGAAATAAGTAAATTAATTATGAAATCTCTGTAAAGAAATAAAGGGCTAGTTGAGACCAATGTACCAGACTGAAAACCTTTGTCACTTAGTTTTTGGTAGAATGAGAGAAAAGAGAAAAACGATAAATCATGCAAATGGAAATTTTTGAGCTTGTTTAAATTAATCTTACAATTAATTGACTTGCTGGTTATTGCGACAGGCCTAATTGTGATAAATAATAATATTGTTTTGATCTAACTTCCAAATAACATATTGACAATGGCCTAAAATCCAAGTTTGTTTTCTAAGACTAATAAACTGTCCATTAATATCTAAAATAAACCAAGAACAAATAAAATGGAAATGAAAACCACACACAACAGAAACCATAAATAAAATGAATTTTGAAGTCTCTGTAAATTTCCTTTCAAAAATATTAATCTGAATGGAAATTATCAAGCTCGTTTTAATTTATTATGTGAGTAATCGATTAATTGCTGATTGACAAATTTAGGATTCAGATTTGTGTTTAGTTGTTTTTTGGTTGTTTGTATTCTGCAAGGAAGACAGTTTCTCTGCATTTGGTATTAAGAAACATCTTGTGCTGATTGTGTTGTTCTGCCATCTAGATGTCCTGAATGCTAAGTGGGACCTTAGTGAGAGTTTGTTAGGGGAAGTGACATCTCCCATTAGTGCTCCCAACACCTGACTCTGCAAGATCTGACACTGCCTTTTATTTTCCTGAGAGAAGCGTGAGGCCTCCCTGATCTGATGTGATGGATTATTCACAACTTTAGTAGTAGTTGATGCTGAAACAGTTTGCTTTGTTCACAGGGAACCAGGTACGTATTGACCCAGTTTCTATAAAACCACACTGCATGCACACGCAGAGGTAGAAGCAGCAGCTTGAGCATGTCCTCCTGCACTGGTGCATGCACCCAAACACATTGCTTTTTGCGGGGGGAAAAAAGCCAGTTCTGGATGGAGAATAAATCATTGTTTAATTTCATGGGTTTGCCAACTGTTGTGTCCTACTTTGGAATTGTTTGCTGTTGAATTTTCTCCAGCTGATGTTGGGTAATCATGTCGAAGGCTCTTTGAAACCGAAAGCCCCCACAAAGCTTTAGTGCGAGCTTTTGAGAAGTTGTTTGGTCTGTTTGGGGTTTTACTGTCAGCTTATCAAGATGCAAGATGTTTAAATAGAAATAAGTTTCTTTAAGGTGTTTATTGGTCAGCTCTTCTTACAGAGAAACCAGATCAAGGGCTACCAACTCCAAACCTGAAGAGTTGATATTCTGGCTTTAATTAGAGCTGAAATTTATTCCAATAACCCAAATATGTAAAAGTGGAAAAGCATTTAATGAATACCGGACAGACATCTCACCCAGGAGTTATCTACATGAAAGCTCAGCAGATAAAGCTGAACACTTACATGGGAACCAAAAATAACAAACTCTGCTTGAGTTCATTCTGACATGACGTTTTGATTTATTTAAATTTAAGATTGTGCGTGCTGGTGTAGAGCTGTGACAAACAACGCTGTGTTTAAACCAGAGTCATCAACACTATGATGACATGATGCTCTCTAGTTGTAAACGATTATTTTAGTAACCGAATAAAGAATTGTCTTCTATTTTAGCTAAGCTAGTAAATTAATATATGAAAGAGAAAATCCTAGTAAAAAGCAATTCAGTAAAAAAATTTTGTGAAATATTTTATTGCTTATGATGCAGTTTGATTCAAACATCCCTTTGTCTGAAGTTTGATGTATGAAAACAGATATTTATTTTTTTCCACATCATTACTCATCTGTAATGTTAGACTAAATGTATTTCCTTGTACATGTTGCATACCAGATTCTGTAATAACAATCAGATAAAAGTTAGTTGTTTGCAAAGGGAACAAAAGCATCATAGTCAAGCTCAATGCATGTGGTGGATGTTTCCTGTTGATATATTCAAGGACGGAGCATTGAGGACGAGCTATTGTGAAACGCTGATTCTGTTTTGTTTTTGCTTTAAAGTGATGCCACACTTTGTCTCTTTCTGGCTTCGCTTCTTTCTGTCCCTTCATCGTCTCCCCCCATAGTTGCTAATAGCACTTAGTATTTTTAAACATCTCATTTGTGGAAGAGAGCGTTGCACAACACAAACACGGAGGTGGAAAGCAGTGTGCTAAATAGTAGAACATAATTTAACAAAGTTTTGAGGTAGATAATGTTTCGAGGAATTTTAAAAATCAAAGGTTTTGAATTCACTCAATGAATCATTACAGCCCCACTTTCTAATATGTGTAACTATACATCAAGAGGGTTGACCCAATCATGCACAAATCGGCACACAAACTGAGAAATAGTTTGAACATTGACACTTCAGATGGAGAAAATTTCAGATATCTTCAGATCTATCAGCGAATGTAGAGCTGACGGATATGGCTGATAAAATATAAGTTTCTTTAAATGCCTCTGTCACATGCTGGAACAAAGATAAGTTATTTCCTCTGTTCACACACTGTGTGTAAATAATATAAGCTAAGCACAAAAGTTGAGAAGTTTCCATTTGATTACTTGTCTGCTGTAGCAACAATTTAAATTGTTGCTACAGCGACATACAATATAGATATATATATATAGTTTGAATGACAAATTACTTCTGTCTCAATAGTGCCACATTTGATGGAAATATTCAGTTTATTTATACAGCGCCAACAGGGGTGTGTTTGTGGGTATAACAGCAGGGTTGAGTATGTTGGTTGTCACTCTCCACAATTTTTATTTTTGGTAAGCATCTTAAATATGTAACATCATGCTACCATCTCTACGTTACAGTAATGCAACTGTGACTGGTAATAAAGAGCCTGAAGAAGGTTTGTTTATAATCGGGTTTCTGTAGAAGCCAACAGACCTATAATGGAGCATTTATGGCAAGCTCTTTGTGTATTTTATATACATTATCAGGCATCACAACACACTTTATAGACCACCTTAGGTTTTTAACAGCCATCATCGTGTGGTATAACCAAGTGACATGATGTAATTGATAGCTAGCTATGGATTATAGCATTATACCGGCAACACTGCTGTTAGCTTAGACCTTGCAAAGGAAACAACAAAAAACAAGATCTCTAATGGTTATATTTACAGAATGATGGTTCTGAAATTGAAGTATGATTTGATGTAGGTACTTTTACACTCCATATGTACAGAATTTCATACAATAAAGAAAGCAAATCTTATTCCTTTGCATTGACACATGCTGCTACTGTCTAGCTGCAAGAATAAAATGTTTAAGCGTAGCTATATAGAGAGAATAACAATCGCAGCAGGATGTGGGTTTAAAAAATCCCATCAAACTTATGCCCTGCTAACCTTTGATGACACAAAAGTAAAAAGAGGAAAAAAAAAGAATATTTCAAAAGGAGAAAAACATTGGCTACATACTATCTGCAGTTATCTCAGCGCAGAGACAAAAGAAACAAAGGAAGTTGAGTCATGGTATTGATGCTCTGTCATATCTTTTCAATCTAATGATTTATACATGGTTACTCTAACATTAAAGGGGCAGTAATGTATATTTTCCAGGCACATGGTGTCATTTTATAGCATAATTATAATAAAATTGCTGCACATATCAAACATAAAAGAAATGTAGCTTTGCAGTTTGACTCCTTGATATGGGCCTCTGTTTCTTTAAGAAGCTCCTATTCTTTCCAACACTTATCACAATACACGCTAATTGCTGCTGACACTAGTCTGGAGGTGCTGAGTGAGAGAGACATTGGGGACTGCAGGTCCAAGGAGGAACTTAGTGGAAATAGGCGGCACCTTGCAAGGCCATTCTCAATCATGCATGAAAGAATCAAGACAACACTCCAGATATGTTTTGATGAGGGAAAAATTTTATAACATGATGTAAATCTCAGTCAATTTTACATAGTAACCTTCTCTAACCTTCTATGCTACTTGGATTTCATTGTGAAGAGAGTCACATAGATGTTAATTGTATAAATATACCCACAAACCCAAATTAATCAACTGTTCAATAAAATTGTAATAATTAACAGCTGGCAGAATTGTCCATCCAGCATGTTTCCTCAAGTCTTTGTACTGAATAAACCTAGTCCCTGACCTCCCTAAGTCAATATGTCACAATAGGTTCAGAGATAAAAACTTCACCTACATGCTCTATTACCAGGTTACTCTGTAATCCTCTGGTCGAGGTCGGCGCAAACAAATAACAAGGTCAGCCTCAAGGAAGTAAAATGAAAATTATGGTCACAATTTGCATGCCAGAGACTCTGTGGTGGATTCATTAGCCACTGCGACGTAAACATTTGGCTTATTTTACTACGTTGCTCATTTCTGCAAAAATGCCCATTTACAAAGTCCTCAAGGTATAAAGTGTGCAAACCTCTTGGACTTGGGAACATAAGGCAGGATATGACCAGAAGAGTCGTTCACATTTAAACAAATGTTTCTCACAGTCAGGAAGCAGAAAGTTCTCATTTCTACCATCTGCAGTGTCAAGCTAGCAGTTTGTCTGTTTGCTGTTTTTTTTTCCAGTTTGTTATCACACAGTGTGTAAATCGGAACTGAGCCAAATTTGATAAAACTCTGGAGGTTACAACGTTTCTCTGGTTGGCTTGAGCAAACAGGAACAAAGGCTTGAGTTGCTTCCATGTACAGAATGTGTTTTTTAATTTGGAGTAATCTAGTTTTAACCAGAATCTGGATTGATTTACAAAAATGTATTAGCAAAATATTATTATTTTTTTTTACCTGCTTTCTGAGTTTGCAAAATCCTCTCATACACGCCGTCAGAGCTCTCCAGCAGGGTCTTGCTGGTCTGGATCATCTGAAAGGAAAAATAATCAAGCAATTTTAATAACTGCTTTTAAGAGAGGTGAATACTAAAGTCAGGTAGTAAATTGTGTTGCTTGGTGTTTTTCCATTTAAAGAGGGCCGAGAAAATAAGATGTTATTGCAGGGATGTCTTTTGGGCGAGGCCGCTTAACTGCATCTTTGCAAACCAAAATTAAAGGAAAGCACAGCAGAAGTAATTAGATTTTTTTATTTGAGGTTGTGTTGATTTCCTTTAAGCTGTGACTATGCCTCATTTTACGGAGAAAAATATAAATGGCAACCCCTCTGCTTGGCTTTAAACGGAAACGTTGATCATCACGGTCAACTGATGAAAACACAAACATGTCACTTTGCTGCACATCATTAGCATGTTATCTGTGACAGAGCAGCTGTGAAGGAGGCTAAGTTTAGCTCCTCTAGTGCAACGCTCTGCCCTAATTGAGTGCACAGACTTTGCTGACCTGCAGACTGTCACAACTTTCATGATGATCTATTTACATATTAAAGAATTTCCTCTAAACAAGAATGCAGACAGCAAAATATTCTGCTGAAAGGCAGCAGAAAACTGTTTCAGGAAGAGGCTAGAGAAGGAAGTGCAAAGCAGGTAACAAAGGGAGAAAAATACAAAGCCTGCAGCGTCGTTTTAATCATCTGAGAGAACGGCTAAAATACGATATCAATCTTCCCACGTGGTACCCAAAATGACATTTTTAATAAAATGTTACTTCATTTCCAATGTAAGTCCAATACAGGGGCGCTTGTGTTCGTATCACTATAGTAACTGGCTTGCACATGTACTTGTGCACTCCTGAAGGGTCCATGTCAAAACGCAATGCTGCTCAGATAGAAAGCTGGATTTCACTGAAGAAAATCCATAAAATTAGCCAACTAATCTGATTGAAATATGTAAATTTTCTCCTTCTTGGCTCTAACTGCTGAGTGGCTGGTCAAATACTGAAATATCAAATTAAATTCTAATTAAATACAATGAACACTAAACACATTTTCTGCCTATTCTGTTAATTCATCAACAATGGTTGTCATTATGTCCCCCCTGAAAAAAATCAAACTTTGTAACAAAGACATTACTTTAAAACCTATAAACCATTTTAAATACATTATTCTGTCCTGTCACTTTTTCTGTACTTTAGCTCATTGTGTGGGCCAACTTAAAGGATAAAATGAAAAGTATTTTTATGAATGTGTATGTTTGTAATCAACATTTTCCGATACAATATTTTGTCAGCTTGTAGTCGGAGGGGGATGGAGCTGTAATGAGGCTAGCAGCTTGTTGCTTATTTTTAAACAGATATTGTTGGTTTAGCTTCTGCTGTCCAGCATGTTTAATACTTTTCTGTTGTAGATGAGCATTGACATTACTGTTACTGATCTTATTGAATCCCTTGCAAATATAATAGTGTGCATCTTTAAAATGTTTCACTACTCATCCTTTGGCCATTTCTACTAAAGAGAGGATATACTTCTCTGGATATACTTGCACATTGTGAAAGTTAAACTTCCAATACCAGCTTAGTGTTTTGAATATCAGCCATCTTTATTTTGGTATGCCAATGCATGGGAGAGAAGAGGCTCGGCGTCAATGTCCTGCTTTGAAGCAAAATGTTGTGGCTTTCCTGGAAAAACTGGTTAACTGTTTAGAAAAGTCGAGACCGTAGCAACTGAATTGATTTTAATGAAATTTCTGATTGGTATTGGAGTAGAAAGTCCTGACCGGGACATCCATAATAGAGCTAATGCTAGATCTCCAAATGCTAGCAAACCCAGGGATGTATATGGTAAATGACAAAATACGTAATATTTACTTTTAATTTTGTAAAATAAAGTTCAGACGTCAGCTTACCCAATACCTCTAGTTTCAGACTTAGGCTAAATCCCATTTCCCGCTATTCCTCTGCATTTAATTCAGGTAGTGGTTCTGCTGCACAAACATGTGACTTCATACAACTATTTGTGTTGTGTAAGTGATACGGTGTTGCAGCACACATTTTTATGCTCTTTAGGGATGACCAAAGGAGCCATGCCAAAGTTACATGATTAACTAATCTATATTTATTTTAAATGTTCCAACTCTGTCATGCAAATATAATAGCAAAATGTATACTTAGGAAATATTTGTCCAAAAATGCCAGATTTTAATAAGAATCACAATCATAGTTTTGCTGATGAGCAAAATGACTCAAAATAACGATGTATTCCAAAGAATACATAAAACACAAAGATATAAAGATCTTTGTTGTGACAATCTATTCTAACCTGACAAATGGCTTTTTTTATTTTGCTCTTTGTGAAGAAAAGAATGGCATGCATTAAACTATGTTTTTAATGGTACATTGTTAAAATAAAATACCAGCAGATGTTGTTGCCAGAATTTTCCTGTATAAATATGGATTTATACAGTCATTGTAAGGACATATCAAAACATACTCAGTGGAAAAGTAAAACTTTTGGATATTCAGGGCAGCCAATTAATTATCTAGAAATACACATTTGAGAGTTTAAAAAAATCTTTATTCAGGGTACTTCTCATCTCTTGCAAACTTAAATATCTATTTTCCAATAGTTTTCTATCTTTCTTTGGATCTGTTTCCAAAATGAAAACTATAAACTAAATTACCAGCAGCTGTATCCTCTGGCGGCTTGTTAAAGAAAAACAGTCTGTCATCAACTAAAGCTGTGGCTTTTGTTGGTCTCTAATTAGTTACTCTCTCAGACACATTTAAAAAGGTTATAATAGGCTTTTTGATTTTTTTCTGTTTCTTTAATGACCTATTGTGCATGTAAAAGGTGTGGAAAGTTTCAAAGTCCACACCCAAGGGGTTATTATATTATACAGACAACAAAACTGCTGTAAGTTAATATTTTTAACTCCAAAAGTTTTCTTCTGAATCTAAAAAACAAAAGTTAATAATGCTGGTTTTCACCATCACTTCACCGATTAGAGCCACATGACTATCCTATTAAAAGTTTAGAAATTTAAACCTGGCATTACAGATAATCAGCTGAGACAAAGAGAACATTTTCTGAAAACAAACAAACTCATCGTCCTCTTTTTAAAATATATATTACAACACATTTCCACAGCGCTTGGCCTGCTGTTGGGTGTTTTGCGTGGGGCAGACAGTTGCACAAGCCCAGTAACATGAATCACCATGTTATTCTGCGAGCTGTAATGACAAAGTGCTTGTATATCTGCAGCTGCAGCACTTAGAAGCTGTGATTACCTTCCTGATGGGTCAAGAAATTACCGTCTTCACGGCACATGCAGTGTCTCAAATATATATAGAAGAGGCATGTTTTTGAGTTAAGGGTGGATAAGGGTATATTTGGACACAAAAAACGCCTCCTAACTACTATGATCATGTGTGTTAAGGTAATTACTTACATGTTAGCTTGGTGATGCGATTCTTTATATGAATAGAACATGTTATACACAGTCTGGATCTTAAAAATTCAAACAGTTAAAAAATAGTGGCTTAAGGTACAGAAATTTAAGGAAAATGAATATTTGGTCATTTTTTTCTGTCTGCTCAAACTAGAACGTTGGCTTTAACATAATTTTCTTGTTAGGCAAACCTCTAGATTTCAATTTAAAAGCCTTAGTCATTGATTGTAAATCAGTATCTCTGTTGCTAAAAATAGTTGCCAGCAAAATAGAAACTCCTTTCACTTATTTTAATATTTTTTATTCCACCGACCCTGTTCCAGGATTTAATCTGAGTTTGATCTTGCACAAAAACTGTTTTTTTTTTACAACTAGATTAACAAAATATGAGAAAAATAATCAGGAATTTTAGAAACTGCTGATATATTGGGATTTTCAGGCATAACAATCTCTCGGGTTTAAGGAAACTGGTATAAAAAATAGGAGTGTGTTGGATGAAATGTCTTGTTGGTGTGAGAGACTTTGCTCTTTTTTGCAGCATCAGTGTCTGAGGTGGATTTCAGTGCAGACACAATTTCCCAACACTAATTAATGCAGAATATCCTCATTAGTCATGTCTCAAAAACGCCAGACTAGTGTTTTTTAAGTTTTCACATTAAACTCATCTTACAACACCTCTGACCATATATAATCTCTGATCTGCACTGGTAAACGCCAATACAAGCAAGAATTAAACACGTAGGTCAGGTAACAAAAACATGAGACACTTTGCAGCCAGTAAAACTGGTTACGTTTTCCAGAGGATAATTATCTGCAAACAAGTTCTGCTGTTGTTAGCCATACGTTCTTCGATGCCAATAATTAAACAATATTTACGGTCACTGCCATGACTCTTGCTTTGCAGGAAACACCAGGCAATATCTTTGTTAGTCGGTCCAGATGGCGCTACCGTTTCTCAGCTCTGAAAGTATCTGGCCTCCATCATCAGGTTTTATCAATGTGTAAAGCAGAAGAGTAAGGGGTGCTGTAGAGGCAAGCTGTGAAATAGTGAAAAGCATAAACATAAATCAAATTATTTAGAACCATGGCCTGGCATCCCACCGAGTGTAAACACCTTTTTTAAGGAAAATGGGATACAAGTGAGAATCAGATTTTGTAGCAGGCAGGTTGAGAAAGCTCTCCTAGTTTCTAAGGCATACTGAAACAGAAAACAGAAAACTAGAATTTCCATATGTAAATTCCAACAAATGCTCACACTCAAAGCTTTAAAGTTTCCTAACGTTCTTGGTTTAAACCTTATAGCACATAAATATAGCGGCCGTTTGTCTGAATTATTATATTTGTCCTTTTAAAAACTATAAAAACAGATTGTTTTCAAAAACAAAATTAGGAAAGAAACCATCTCTCAAACCAAACAGAACAAAGAGTTTAACATGGTTCTTTAAAGACTTTACAAATTCAATTATATTGTAGTAATTAAATGGGCACTTTGGAAACAAAAAATGTAAACAATACTTTTTCCTTTTGATACTTATGTACCTCATAGACAATTTTTAGCTTAATCAGTTCAATTCAATCCCAATTTATTTAATAAATGATGGTACATTAAGCAAATTATGTGAATTGCGTTAAGTCAAAATTTGAAAAATCTGATGCTTTTCTGGTCAGTGAAGGCATCACATTCAGAACTATCTGACCATGTATACAACAGTCTTCAGTGGTGACTCTGTAAAAGAGTGAAGAATCACTGAGGAAAATGGAGGAAACCGCAACATATTGAGACATGTCTATGTGGTTAATTCAGACTGCGACAGGGCAAGAGAGTGCAAGACTTTCAGCAGATAGCAGGAAGGCTGAATGTATTACAGGAAAATTGCTTTGTTCTACCATTATTAGTCTTGAAACGTGTCATTGATTATGCTGATTTTAGAAAAGAGTTCAAAATTTTTTTTTCTCTTAGATTAACAGACTTTTTTGCTAAAACAATTTAAATCTTTAATTTAAGTCGCTGAAGCCAATTGATAATGCTGTCTCTAGTGATTTCATTTGTAAAATCCTGCTTTTTTATGACCTCAGCCAAATATTTATAAAAATAGGGAAATTGGCCACAAAATCATTATCAGTGTTTCTCTAATCCAAATCAGCAAAACGCTGACACCAAATGTAATATTTTTTTAACATTTCTGGGGGTAAATGTACATAATTTACTTTGTGGTTTTTTTTACTGTCAAATTCTGATCTCTGCTAATTACCAGGGCCTCCAATCTTTCAGCACTCAAATTATTCTGTAATTTATTTGATGTTTTTCCATAAACAGCAGTCAGATTGTCACCACGAAAGCCAATTACCCAAGCTTTCAATTCAAGACTAAACCAAGCCACCTTAATCGTTCTGCATCTAGGTCATTTCAACATGGTTCCTCTTTAAATGCACTCATGGTTGAGTCCCAAAGAGAGTAAAAGTGATGCAAAAATAGCCCAGGCAAGTAAAGATAACACCTAATTGTGTTGCTGTGTAGTTTTTTCATAATTTTACAAGCAATTAAGGTTGCCTATGGAATTGCTTTAAGCCAATTGCCATGTGAGAAACATTTAAACACTTTTACTTAAACTGACAGAAAATAAACATTTGTTTTTGTTTTAGAAGATGAATAAAACAATAGCAATGTGATCTGTGTTCTTGCGGGGACAAATAATCTTATGTGTGTTTTCTAATTTTCTTTTTAAAATTCGCAAAAGATTTGAGAATTTGGGAGAAATTTGAATAACGTATTTTATTTATAGACACCGTAGTAAATACATAAAATCAATTAAGATACAACAGTAAAATAAGTTAAATTGAATAAAAGGAGCAGAAGATATCAAGTAGAAAAAGTGTTTTGAAACCCAATGAGTTTGACCAAAACATTAGGCTGTGCAATGCTAATTAGAAATGAGGAACATCATCTACATGCATTATACAAAAAGTAGTTTTTTGTTTTTTTTTATCTTCTGGAGCATAAAATAGCTTACCGAACCAAATCGACCCGAAAACGAGGCCACAACATTTCAGTCAGGTGCACTATGAGTTAAGAAAAACTTAATTATTTTATCTTTCTTCCATGCTGTTACACATCTGTTGCCTTCATCATTGTTTAATAAATACGCTGCATGAACTGTGTTGTGTTTTACTGGTCAGATTAGATTGGTTTTATGACCCAATAAAGAAAATGCATCGTTTTTTAAAGAAATTATTTAATGCATGACAAACAAAATATCCAGAACAGGATGTACTTTTTTTAAATAAAAGAATTTCAGGAATTCAAATTCTCTAAAAAAAATAAAATAAATAATAATAATTATAATCAGACTTGACAATTTATTAAAGTGAACATGCTTGGATTAGATTTTTGTCAGTTGTGTGACTGTTTTAATGTTCTGCTAACTGTAATGATATTTGCAATGCCCTCAGTGGCATGTTGCATAACTTTTCAACATTGATTGTATTACTTAACAGAGTTCCAACCCTATTACCTAATAATTTTGGCATGTCCATATTATACTAAGTAAAGTCAAGATATCGATCTAATCGGAGTCAAAGTTGGTTTGCTGAGGTGAAAAGAAGCTATTGATTGGGGAATTCATACATAATCAAATTAAAATTTTTCTTTCTTGGGTACTTGCAGAACAAACAAGAAAAGGGAATCAATTTTGTTTCTCCATTTTAATAAATTCCTAAATTATTCAAGGATGTGAGTCTGAGCTGATGTAATGGGCTGTTTTTTCTGACCATTACTCACCATATCGTAGCTGATGACGACCTTTTTCAGGACCTCTGGGAGCAGGCCTTGGAGCTCCAGGTTAGGGTACGGGTCAGAGAGGTTAAACACCAGGAGCGGGATGTTGTCGGGTCCTGTCAGCCGAGGGGAAAGGGCCAAGATGCACTGTTTCAGGTTGGCCACAGCTGAAAGGCCGCAGAGCTCCTTAAAGGACACTATGGCATTCTAGGTTGAGACAAATTAAATGCACTTATTTACAAAAACAAAGCAAAATCTAATGCAAAGCATGTAATGTTTTATTCCTGCAGGGTAAGATCTTTATTTCAAAGGCATTAGAAGCTAAAACCAAGCCTCCAGAGATCAGCTCAGTGACAGGAGGAGAGACTGGAAGCCGTCATCGCCTGTGTTGCTTGTGAGAACTTTCATTTTGGCACTTGTTAGCTGCTCCAAAGCACCCAATCCTTCTGAACTGACACAAGCATCAAGTGGAAATGAAACATACACCCACAAAAACCCTGAGCTTCCTGTGAAAGGCCAAAATTAACCCTAGCATAAACAACCGCAGGGACAAACTGTGAGGGAGCGATCAAGATGTGTTAGTCTCATGACTGCTGGCTTGTTATCTCACAATGCAGCAATATAAACAGGAGGACCAACGTACAGACCGATGTAACGCCTGAAGGAACAAAACATGATGCTAACCACAATGTGGCTGGACGTCCGACTCTGCTTTTCTCCTCCAGCTTGACATTCCTTTATAGATTCTTATTAAATTTTATGGGAACATGTTTATGTGGTTATACTTTTGTATTTCTTCAATAAAACTTCAGTCAAAAGAGAATCTAACGTTAGCATTTCCAATATGGTCTAATTTAATTGCACAAAGTTAATTTAGTCGGGATTGGTGGTGGTGTCGTTAAACATAAGCTACTGGATCCCAAACAGGAAATGGTTTTCGACAGGGGGAAAATTTCCAGCACTGATAAACTGGTTGATTATTTTCTTAATATGCTATTGATAATATCAAGTTGGTTTGTTACTTGAAAAGAGAGAAAGAAAATGTGTCTGGTTGTCTGCGGTGATGCTTTGAGTGGTTACATCCTTTTCCTTTACTGTAATGCATACAAGGCTTGTTTTTCACACTTATGATTATGATCAAAGAAAATTTAATGTCATACAGAGATGGTACTTAAATGATTTCATTATTACAAGAATAAACCTATCCAAATCAACCTAGCTCTAGGTTGAAAGTATCGGATCCTTTTTAAGTCATGACTTTTCCATTTTTTTAAACATTTTTGGCCATTCTTCTTTGGAAAATAGCTTATATTCATTCGTATTGAATAAATAGCAATCATTAATGTATCAACTGCCAAAATTTGATACAAACCCTCAATTGTTTTTATGTTTAGACTTTGATTAGGCCATTCTGACACATTCTTTGATCCAAACACAGCTCTAGCTGTCCACATAATCCGTTCAGCTGTCACAAAAAATGTTTCTTTTTTTATCTCTTCATTTACTCACGGCAGCAGGTAAGAAACGCACAAAGTGTACCTAACCTCCATTCATCACTGCCTTATTTGAAACACTTCCAGCCTTTCGACCACTTTACCCTTTTAAAACTCTGAAAACTTTTTACAGCCTCATTTGGCAATGACTCAAACTCTTCACCTGCCATTTTGTCTAGAAACTGTAGCTTAGATGGAACTGGAACCAAACTTGGCTGATGCAACAAAGAAACTTTCTTCACATAGCAATTTTGTTTTAAAAATGTAAAACATAAATTATTCACATTAAATAGGCTAAAATATAGCTGAAGACAGATTACTTAAAGCTGTCAACCCTTTATGTCAATCAAATGCAGCAATTATTTGGTGAATCATCTTGTTCATCTGACTAAATGATGAACATACATCAAGTCCAGGGAGTGCTTGGTAAGACACAAAAATCTCATTGAGTTGTCTTACCTGCATGTTTTCTCGGAGGTCAGTGGCCTCTCTGAGTGGCAGCAGGGCTGTTTTAAAGACCTCATCGACAGCCTTGATCTGCAGCACTCTCATACTAGCGTACTCTCTGCTTTTCTTGCCTTTCCTTACTGACAATCCCCTTTTGTGTGGCTTTCCTCCACCTCTTCGATTGGTTATGGCAACATGGACAAAAAGCAAAGTATGAGGCAGCAACTCTCCTGTCAGAGACTGTAGCGGTATGTGGCGAAAACCAGGCTGGAGACACTCAAAGGGGATCGTATACTGGCCAATAAACTCGTCTCCAATATAATCATCGTCTAGAACCACAAAGCGCACCATTGCGAGCTCAGGAAGGTTTATCTGAAACTCAAAGCTCTCATCAAACAACGGGTTGTCCCCATTTTGGTGGACTGTTTTAGTCCTCTGTTCTGCACAGTCTGCAGGAATGCCGTGTATTTCCACGTACACGTATGGGTCCACCACGTCTCCTTTAGCACCGGAGCCTTTGGGTTTGGGGAAATTTTGTCCGCTGATTATCTTGATGTGCAAGAGCTGTGGAGAAACCCCAGGCACTGAATCTTTTGTGTTGGCACTGAAATATGAGACCTGCTCCCTCATGATGGCCGGTCGGAGAACATAGCCACTGTTACCATTCTGACGGAACCAACCGATGTTCAAATCCATCATTAGCCCAGGAGTCTGGTAGTTCATGGCTACAATCTGGCAGCCGCACTTCCAGAAATCTTGTGGATTCATGTTGCTAGAGTCGATCCGCATTGGGCTCGGGTAAACTCTTGCAAGAAACTTCTTATTATAGTTGACAAAGTCCCCAGGGAAATCACACGCACAGCGAGTGGCAAACACCTCATTGAAAGAGCAGAGCTCCCAGGGTTTCTGCTTCTGGAAAGATGTTGGAAAGTCTTTGAACTCCACAGATTTACACAGCGTCACCAGATCAGAGAGGTCCTTAAGCAGCGGGATCTTTTTGGGTGCATTAGTCTGCTGCTCTGTGGACTCGATGCTCATCCTCTGAGACATCTCTGCCCCCTCGTCCTCGTCCGTCACTTCTCCTTCTGAAGCAGTACAGTTTGTATCTAACTTCTTGCCCTTCAGCAGGATCTTTCCCTTCAGCTCAGATGGAGATGGGAGGTAACAGTCCTCGAGTTTTGGAGAATCTACGTGGATCCTGTCTCCAAGGATCTTCTTCAGATGCTGAAACATGACTTTCTGCTGCTTTACAGAACAATGGTTTTCCAAACACAGAATCAGAGGAAACTCAGAGGCAACAAAGGCATACTTATTGATGACATCTATGACGCTGCGGAAAACAATCTGTGAAGTCATTGTGTGACCAGTATAGATAACGGGCTCGTTATCAGACCCGTCCCACACATCCAGCTCCACACAGCGACAACCCATCTTCAGAGCACGGATGTACCCCGTCACATCTGAAGGACCTCTGAATTGATCCTCTATCAGATACGTGTTGTGGGATGCATTGATGTAGTAGTGGGACAGAGGCTGGTTCATGTCTTGGCAAACAGACTTGTGCTCAGGGTCAAATATGTGGCACTCTGCAGACATAAGATAGTTAGAGAACCCATCAAGAGAGAGCCATCCCTTTAACCGGCCCTCTTTGGATGGTTCATACTTGTGAATGACATTTAAGCTGGTGTCTTCACTGACCTGAGCCATTCCCTGCTCTGCTTCCAGAAATATCATTAAGTCCTTAGTATCAAGAAACTCCTTATTACTGGAAAACTGAACAAAAAGAAAATAAATCTCTGGTCTTGTGCAAAGGTCATGAAAAACTTCAGCAAACTCTTCTTTTGTCACATCAGACCCACTTTTATCTTGAGCTTTGTGGAGCTCCTTGAACTTTAGTTCTATTTTCACATTTTTAAGTCCCGGGTTTAGTTTCTTTATTAGTTGCACGGCAGCATATATTGCTATCTGTTTGTTGTGGTTAACGTCATCTTCATCAAAGAGGTCGCTTAACCAAGATGAGCGCAAGTTGTTCTGGCTGCTCTCGATCATGTTCAAGGTATGCTTCCCATAAGAGATCAGGTACCTCAGACCAGTCACCCATATGTTGGCTACATCTGCTGTGTTCGCCACCAAGTCCAGGGACTCGTAATTCTCCCCAAAGATGATTGAAAAAGCACAATCCTCTGATATCTGGTCATAGGTGCCATTAGTTCTAAAAGTGTCTGTATTCTTGCCTGTCCGGACCTCCTTGATGGACTTCACGTCTATTTTTGCCTTTTCAGACTCCTTCTTTGTTGGCTCCCACCTCAATGATTGCATGTCGGCGTCAAGAAGAAAGTAGCGGTGGTAAACACGTGAATTGGATCGCACTTTTTTCAGCTCAGAGCCATCCACCATGGCATTGATGCAGTCGCTGACTCTGCTGATCTTCTTTTCAGTGGGCATGCTGCTGAATGAGACGGTCTTCTTTCTTTCTTTTCGTTGTCTTCCATCCTGTAAAGAGAGAAAAACACTGTAAATAAGTCAATTCATGCTTAACACTGTCACCAGATGTTTTAAAATTGGACTCTAGAGTTTTTATATATCATTAATGTCCTTCTGCCTTTATTTCTGTACAACACTAGGCTATTAAACACAAGTTTAAATTAGTTGAATATGAGAAGCATTTTCATTGGTATCAGCCAATTTTTGCTATCAAGGTGCTTCAAGGTTTTAAAAAATGTTATACTTTTGAAAACCCCCAAATTTCTTTATCAGGTTCCTGTAAGCAACATGCAGAAACAACAAAACTCAACGCCGTCCCTCCCTCACCTGGTGCTGTGCCTTTGAGCCAGTCAGCTGCCTAATTCATCTGTTTGAAAAACATTTCTGTTCATAATAAACATGAATATTCATGGCCTACAAAATCAAAGGGCATTATCCATCACACTTACTAGGTAATGACATTTAAAACTACACTTAGCAAACTATGAGCAGCATGTCTGATGTGCAGCCAAGTGTCAGTTCTACCTGTACGGAAAGTCTGACTAATGAAACAGTTAATAGCAGCTTGTTATATTATTTTATTTTCTGAACAATAGACACTTCAAAACTACTACATTTTGAGGGTCCTGTTTAAAAAGTAATGTGGCAACATACATTTTACAAAGTAGCCTCCAAATGAACCTTTGGACTCTTTGGACAGATGTGACTAAAGTATAGATGTCATTTATTGTTTGATGTTAAGAGAAAACCAAAGATTAGTATATTGCATTAGAACAAACACTTCATACTAACAGTAAAGTGCAGTAGTGGAGGGGTAATGATTTGGGCTTGTTGTTGCAGCCATGGTATCCTAGCACTTCTTTTAAGGTGCAGCTCGGTTATATCACTTTCAAGAGTCGACTTTGATTTGGTTGATTTACATCTCCTCTGCATGCCTGCATGCTTCCTGATTAATGAACAGGAAGCATGAGAGCAGGCGCGTTTGGCTCAGCTGGTGCACACTTCTGTTCTCAACTTCAGTTTACTTTCACTTTCAGTTAATTTGTAAGACAACTGCTGTTAGTGAGCCAAACAGGTTTGCTACATTAAACTAGTTTGTGTCTCCTGTCATCTATACAGTTGTTTATATTAGTGAATTTAAACCATTTTTACCTGAAAACATATATTCCTCCTGTTGGTTATCTTCAGTCAAAACAGACTGTCTACTGGACAATCTTAAAGAGTTGGCAGGGTGTTTATGTGGATAAATATTTCAAACACTGAAATTTTGTCGTAAAGATGCACAAAAAGACTATTAAGACCTATATTTATATCATTGTACTTTGCACACAAGACTAATGTCTTTTTTATTTCTTCTTCTAACATATCTACTTTTTGTTTTTTCTTGTTTTCTTTTCTTATTCCTCTGGATTTTATTTGGGAAGGCTTATCCATGTGTTCTGTACGACTTATGTTCGGTTCTGTTATAGAAAAAAAGTTTACATATCTTGTTCATATATTTTTGTACATTTTGTATTTTGATGTTAAAACCTAATAAAAAAAAATTTTAAAAAAATAAATAAATAAATAAAAAATAATAAAAAAAAAAATATATAAAAAAAAAAAAACAAAAAGTCTAAATGACAAAACTGCAACAATTAAAGAAAGTCAAAATACTTTTTCATAATAAAATGAGCCTAAATGTTTGGAAGAGAGAGTTTTTTTGTTTTTTTTAATAAACCAAATGCAACATATTGAGAGCAAATTGTCCAAATCATAATCAGTAAGGCAACAGTCACATCAGTCATTATGGATGCGTTTCTTATTAGTTTGGAAAATTATCGACTTTGGTAGAACAGAGTGGTTTCAGTACTGTAACTTTTGTAAAGCTCTTGTTTTCACCTCATTCCCCAATTTTTAGATTTAATAATGAAATAGTTTTTTTTTTCTTAAATTGTCATTATTCTCAAAAATAAAATGTTGTCTTTATGATCAAATTTAGACTTTTCATAAAACGGACCAAAAAAAAAGGAAGAAAAAAAAAACTAACCCCGATACTCCATTACAGAAAACATATGACAAACTGACCAAAAAAGTATAAATAATACATTTTGAAGACCGCACTAATTTAACAGAATAGACTAGGGAAAAGAATAACTCTGGGGAAACATGTGAACCTGCTGAATAAGGACATAGGTTGCAAAGCAGAAAAATGCAGCTCCATGTGCAATTCTGCTCACTGTAATTAGGTTTAGGCAGCTCGCTACCTCCCGCAACGAGTCTCCAGCTAGCTCGCCACATTTTTAACTCACTCAAGTAGGGCCTTGCACGTTACATTGTCCTGCCTGATTTCTGTTTGTTCCTGCTGAATATTTTCTCTTTCAAAATCACAGCACCTACTCTGCAGGGTCGATTTAAGGTAGCTGTCGCTGCTTATTATGGAGATACAACAGGGAATATCCCCCCAGGAGTGTCGCCCACTCGAATCCAGCAAACGGATGTTGATAATGTTTTTGCTTTCTTAACCACAGGAACACCATTTTACATTGTGGCCTCTTAACACCTATTTTGCACATTCTGACAATCCCATTTAGCCATAATGTGTGGGCCTAATGGAGCTGGTTGATACCAAAGGAATCTATTATCTATGATGTCGGGATAAAAATAGCCTGTGCTGCTCTCCAGCAGAAACCCTTGATCTTATTGTCTTTGGGGAGTGCTCAGACCCTTCCAAATTCACGTGTAATTAGAATCAGATGTTGACTCTTTATATACTGCAGGACTAAGACTCCATTGCTTTCTTCTTTTAACCTTGCGCACTTAAAAACTCTATCTGACAATGTTAACGATTATAAATTTGACTTGTCTGCTTAGTGTTTCCCCTGTGATCTCTGTGCACAATCATTACTCAGCAGCTCCTGCAAGAGACACACGGGGATCTGCTATGCTGTGGTGCACTCTGCTTATACTTCTATGCTAAATACCAATACAATTAGCAGGGTTTTGTCTGAAGGAGAGTGTAAACCAGCTTGTCTTAAAACAACCTTTTCGAGTTGGTGATAAAAGTCATGTTTTAATGTAGTCCTGGAGAACAAAGACTGAAAAAATGAAAACCAATAATCGGGAATCAACAAATCTCTCAGCCTTTTAGACTTTCTGCAACTTCATCATGCAGAAGAGCAGCTTAAATGTCAATGCATGACTGCAGATAATCCTCAACAGAGAAAAGGATGAGGAAGTTTTGTCTTCATGGCAACACTGAGCTGTGGTCACATTTTCTCAGAGTGTTATTTAAGGCATACTTCAGGATTTCCTTTAGCCAGTAAAAAAAAAAAATCCAAACAATTGTGCATACACCGTTTTTTTTTTTTGTCTTAACGTTTGCATGAGTGGAAGAATACTTCTTATGTAACAGTCTCTTTTTGGTCGGGTGGTGGAAGGTGTTCTCTGCAGTTTTAGTCCTAAAATGGTGTTTAAAATACAAGATATGCTCAATCGGAAAAAAATATTATTAGCTTCACCAGACAGTAGTTTTACAGGGAACAGAGTCTTCCATCTAGACCAAATAGACCTTATCTATTCATCTCTTTATCCCTTATTTACCTTTTTACAGAGCTATAAACAAGATTTAACATTCTGAAGAGTTTAATCTTTTACAGTGACTTTACATGAGTTGTTGGTTATAAGCATGTTATGAGTACTATATGAGCACAAGCTGAAAAGAATATTTCATAACTGAAGAATTGCAGCACCAGTAAGAACATGTTCTATCAGAGGTATTGATCAAACTTTGAGGTCACACACAATCCACACAAAGAACACTTTGTATTATTTCATTATATTATTTTATTATAATTATTATATTTTTATTATAATTATATTATAATTATGGGCAAAAATACATAAGCTCATCCATCATTTCTTTAATAGAAGAGCACCTTATTCTCTGATGATGACATAGTGATGATAAATGCTCTATGATTGAGATTTTGCTTGTCAAATTTTTACAGTCTTTCTGCTGTTTCACAACAACACACATAAATTCTGACTGAACAAATTATCTTGTTTTTTTGCAGCCAAGCCAAATGTCCTAACATTTGGTCCTAATAAAGATCCCAACCATATCTGATTAAAAACTTGTCAATACCAACTCAAAATCAATGCAAAAAGACACTGTAATGAAAAAGTGAGTAATCTCAGTCAATATCAGTATCACTATCCATTCTTCCAGTCAACCTCAAATGTTTTTCCCCCCCAACTTAAATTCTTACAGACGTTTTAAATGGTAAAATATGCTCTGATGCTCACTAAATCAGTTAAAAAACTTATTGTAGTTAAAGAGCAAATCTGATGAAATAGTGCTTATTCTAAAATGTAAATAGTTTTGTGTGTTTTTAATGACAACTCATTCAAAATGTGTAAATTCACATTTTGCACCAGCAAGTACAAGGGTAACGTTAGCATGTTACTCTCTTTTGATACGATTCAAAAATAAAACGTTGCAGTAAAGTTTCACTGCAACCAAAAATTATGCAAAATAACAAAAACAACATAGAATTATAGTTTTTACAATCTTACTACGGGCAAAATGTTCATACCCAAATATAATGTTGACATTTTTAGTATATTTAAAACCATCAGTAGAATAAAAATAGATATTTGAGCAACAATATTTTTTTCATAACAAACATCACACAATCAGTCTACCCAGGTTCTTTTTTTAGTATAATTCTTCACCGTATGTTTGCTGGCTGACGGCATATATGTACAGGGAGAGAGGAAGGGTGATAATGAGTATACAGGATGAAGGAAATAAAAAAGTCGAAGTATGTCCAACTGCTGACAGATCCCAAAAGGGACTCTGAATCCCCTAATGGAGTGAAAATCACATTATTCTGGCTCAATGAGCAGTTATGAACAGATCACATGGGACCCATTACTCTTTGCTCTACTGTTCCAACTACACCATCATCAACTGTAATGACCTGAATCACGCTACACCATACATTAGCTTTTAAGTTCCGCTTTGACTGCTGATGGTAACGTAAATCAAAAGAAGCGATGTTACTAGAAATATGTAGTGCACAATAAATAAGAGTGAAGTGCATGTACTACTGTCTGAATCATCTTCTAAAGCTGCTGTAGATGACGAAGGTAGCAATACATTTTCCTCTAGTAGAAGTTGAAAAACAGGCCAAGGATATGAATAGGCTCACACGTCTCCCAAGTTAACATTCAAATTCCACGTCTGCAGGTTTGGATATTCATGTCTTAGGATAAAGGGTTGCTGCGCATTTCTCATGTCAAAATCTTTGTCTTTTCCAGACTCAAATCACAGAGCTCTAAATTCTAGCATAGAAGCAACAAACACAGGGAGGAAGGAAGGTTGGAAGAACAAACCAAAAGTCATGAAGTGAGAAAGCTAGGAAGGGAGAAGCAAAGGAAAGACAAAAGAAAGGAAGCTGCAAAGAAAAGATGAAAGGTCTGGTGCACAAATGGATGGATAAACAGACAGACTGACAGATTTCTGAGCACAGCTTTTAGACCATCAGATATCAAATGCAGTCTGGAAATAAAGTGATTGTATTCTTCCATACCTGTAAAAATGTAAATCAAATGCAATGGCAAAAGAACTGTTAAAAGCTAGATAATCGAAACTTAAGGAAATTCTAAATAGCTTTAGAGTCTGAACAGTTTTATCTTGGGGAATATGACTGCAACTCAAATGGCTTCTAATGTGAACCAAGGTTAAAACCCAAGGTGTGGCTTCACACGAGGTTACACACAGGTTGCAAAAAAGCCACTTCTGTCCACCAAAAAGACAGGAACCCAATGACATCCTGCAGGATGTCCAAAGATGGTAAACAAAAGACTGGTGTGAAAGTTATTTTCCCAGATGAATCTTTGTGAATTTGCTGCATCCAGATATACTGCATATAAGATTTCTTCAAATCCAAGGGAGTGTGTTTCCTTTACATAAAACACTGCTGTGGACAAAGATTTGGATCAATATTTTGGTGGGCTGGGTTTTCCAACATGGTAGAGAGCTATGTCACATTGCACAAAAGATAAAAAACACTGAAATTAACCTTTAGTAGGTTTAGTAGGGAAGCTTCACAGATCTTAAACCTAAAGGGAGTCTGTGACCAGTTGTCAAAAAAGATGAAATAAACTGCCACAGCTAGTAACACAAGAACTGGTCACAATTAATCAAAATCTGGGTCAGTAATATCACTGGAACAATCGAAGCAGTCCTTTTACATATGATTGATAAAAACATATGAAACTTCTGATTGCATTTTTTTTATTCATTATACCATAGAAAAATTATGTATAAATGCTGACTCCATAAAAGTCTGTCCCAGTGAATGTCTGACCCAGATTTGAAGAAAAGTCCCTAAAATTCATGAGTTTAAAACAGATTTTCTGCCTTCATCACGTCTCGAGTTACAATGTTGGAGGCAGAGGAGCGCAGTGAGTCATTTAGAAACCAACTTATGAAACCAAAGACGAATAAACGCACCAAAAAACGGTTGTGGTCAAACTGATGATGAGTGTGATGTCACTAACTTACATTGTTGTTACAGAATAACAAAATGCTACCAGGCTGTCAATGCCAAAATGGTTCACTCCAACAAGAACCACAAGATTTAAATGATTGGTGATGCAATGTTCAATGCATAGAAAGTAAATATGCTACGATCCTGTTCACACACAGTAATTAATAGCTTCTCTAAATGTTTCACTCCAACATTTAGAGAATGATGACTAAATCAGACTAAATCAGTCTGGGTTCAGCATGTGAACTGATGACAATCTGAAAATGAATGACTGAACTGTTGACCTGGTGACTGGTAGTCAATTTGTTTGATTTTTCTTTTTAAAGCTCCATGAATTTATTTCCCCTTTAACATCTTTTGAACTACTTGTAGCTACTGAGAGACATTTAATTTCTGTACTTCCAAAAAACCTCTGGAATCTCTTTGCTATGACTTCAGCAATATGCAGTACTCTGGCTTTCCTGTTTTTGGTTTTATCAGCATTATCTAAAATGTTTGATTTTGATACAGTATTAATTGTATGCATATAAAATTCAATAACCCCCCCTGGGAAGTTTTCTGTCTGGCTGAAATGAATGTTTTGGGGCGTTCTGGTTCCCCAGGTGAGGAGTCGGATCCCAGAGGAGTTTACACCTGGTACAAACCCAGCTGCTTCTCTGTGCCATTTCATAAAGATCAGCTTATGTGAAAATATCATAAACTTCAGAAACCTTCAAATTGAAAAAAATAAACAAATAAAAAACACGAGCTAATTTTACCAATTTTTAAAACAAGAGATTTTAAAAGCCTTTAAGCCGATGCAGTTTGACCAACATCCACTGAGAAGCGCAGTATTATGCTATTTTTTATATTGTGTTATAATGTTCTCCCCTGTGTGGTCATGCAATGTGCTGCTGATTTACCCAGGCTCTGCCTTGGGGCTTCAGTCCACACCCGAGGACCTGCCCACAGAGCACCCCTCCTTCATTAAGCTCCTTCAGACTAGCAGCAGCAATTAGCAAACACCTGGTGAAACTATGTCTGATGAGGTCATCATACAAACTTCAACACTCCTAAGAAGTGTTGTAAATGGGATCAAAAGTTGGCATGGAGAAGCACTGTTGTGATGCTGTCCTGAAGGGGAAGTGTCAGGATGGGTAGGAGGTTCTTAAAGAGACAGGGGCCAATTTAAAGTATGGGAAGTTAAGTTTAGGTTTTAGTTTATATATATGCAGTATTTACATAACAGCTGGAGTTACTTAATTACTTAACTGTGCTCCAAAATTTTACCATTTGCCTGGAAAATACATAACTTCAACTTTAACTACCCAGCAAAAACATAGTACTCTACTGTCACTCTACTGACTATTACAAGCTCAGCTACTGCTTACCTTTTGTTTCTCCATATTTTCCCAATTTCAAGCTTTTAAATGTTCAAATACCCACAATGTTTTTGTAACTGCTTCCAGGGAATAATTAAGAAAACTCAACTGTGTTATAAAGTTATTTAAAATTCAATATTCATGGCCTTTAAGCACAGTATCTACAAAGTACAGGCCGATGCATGGGAACAAAATGTCATTTACTGTTTCTTTAATGTCTCCTGAGTTCACTGCAGTGTGAGCAGAGTTTAAACAACAGATCTCATTGAACAGCACCAGCAGGCTGTTAAGCTATAAATACATCTTCTACTGGTTTGGCGCAACTTTAGCTGGTGTCGAGGCAAGGATGTACATGTGGATGCAAGCAAGAAACTGAAACACAGAAAGTTCAATCACTATCTATGTGTGATTTCTGCAGAAATAAGCTGCAAGCAAGAAACTCAATGATTACTCAAATAATACTTCTCGCTTACAGCACTGACCAACCAATACCAAGTTAGTGGGTGTTGCAACAATGATCCCAAACTTTGTGTCAAAATTGGGCTTGGATTAGGGCTTACATAAAAAATGCTGGACTATGTTTAAAAGGCAAATAAAACCAATTAGTTCAAATGAATCAATTATACCAACAAGAACAGTTGAAGTCACAGAGCCAATGCCAGAAGCTTGTTTGCTTGCTTAAAAAAAGCCTAAATTGTAAACTTGTGTACTAAATTCTTGTTTTTCAAAGTTATTGCCACTGGACATTGCACAATAATTTCACTGTGGAAAAATATTGTTCAACTAAATCTTTGAAAAAATGACTTATACATTCTAATGTTAAGTGGACATAAACTGTACAAGAGTAAAATGTTCAATGTCACTACGGCCATAGATGCTCCTTTTGATTATTTTTATTACATGAAGTATCAGAGAGGGATCATTTGTGGATATACTGCAAGTATATATTGACTTACTCATCAGCGTAAAACTACTTCTCTAACACAGGGACAAGTATCACTTCAGCCAGGAGTAAAATCTATACAAAATTGAATATTTTTTTAGAGGTTGAAAGATGGTTTACAGCAGATGTGTATTTCTCAGTGTGCTCTGTAATAAACGCTTTTAGATTTTTCTGCTGCTCAAATGTTAACAAAGAGAGCGGAAAGAATGGTCAGACCAGTGACTGGAATTGGTGCAGCTAAATATGTTAAGACATCCATGACAAGGACAAGCTGAACATCGAGTGAGTCAGAAAACTCACACTTCATTACCTGCCAGATACATGCAGTTTCTTTGTCAACACTGAGTCAATGTTGTAACAACTTGACTGATTCGTGCGCTGAGCCAGGTAGTTAGTCGGGTGCAGGGCTATCAGCCAGAAATACTGAACCGAGACAAGAGAAAATTACCTGATCAATATAATTACAATCATTGAATGCTTCCTTTACGATTAGTAGACTGTTTATTGGAGGTATTGCCAGTCTAGCCCAGTTGTTAACATCAAAATATGAATCTTCTAAAATGATGCTTGGCAACATCTCTAGTGTGTTTTTAATATAGAAAAAAAAGTAGTTGAACAGCGACTGTGTACTTGCTGTAAAATTTAAAATAACCAGAGGGTATACTTGATGATGGACTTAACTTTGTTTCCCAGTGTTATTTGCCAAATTATTCGACATTAAGCCTATTTGCCAATAAGTTATTGGGCTAATTCTAGTTTAGATGAACATATAAACACTCAACTCACCACATTCTTGTTAACGGTAAGACTGTCAGAACTTTTGAAACAGAAATCTTACTAAACCATCATTACT
Organism: Xiphophorus couchianus; assembly: GCF_001444195.1. Taxonomy (NCBI): domain Eukaryota; kingdom Metazoa; phylum Chordata; class Actinopteri; order Cyprinodontiformes; family Poeciliidae; genus Xiphophorus; species Xiphophorus couchianus. The sequence continues at coordinate 7,134,971 of NC_040230.1, forward strand.
TGTGTGGTCGTATGTAGCGTTTGAGCTTTCACTCTGTTAATATTAGACTTTGAGTTAAGTAATTGTTGAGATCCAAGCAGATAAAATGAGCGAAATCTCCATGTCATTGTATAAAACATTCATACCATGAACCAAACATTTTTTTATATTTCATCCCAGATCATCTTCAAAAGAAACGCATTATAACCGTCTGGGAGCTAAAAATGAATCTTTACTTAAGAACACATCCAACATGTGTACAAATACTGCTGCTACACGCTGTCCAATCTGCTATCCAAAAAAGTTGCATAAAAGTTCAGGCTGTGATCCGTGCATGGGTAGGATCTTGTATTGATTATCCTTTTAAAAATATCCCATAGCAATTCTAGACCACGTAACAAAGGGGAATCATTTTCAGATGCAGTTCATACACCGTCAGACTAAAATGTAGCTAAAAATACATTTTGCATGCATGAGACAAGCAAGACGGACATTATGACAACAGCCTTGACCTGACAACATAATTTGATACATTATGATTAAGCCTGTGTAGTACTTGTTTGGACTCTCGGCACTGCTGGCCCACCATAATTAGCACATCATTTTCTCTTTTTAACAGGGTGATTCCACAGTTTTTATCTTCTGGCAGAACTGTGAAAAGACGAGAAAAAATGCAGACAAAGGATCCGAGACATTCTATTTATTTGACAGGATGTTAAGTGAGACACAAAGTGGGAAGCAAACTGTAACCATTGGGTCATTATTGCTTCTGCCACCGGCCACCCACTTACAGGATGGTTACAATTCACCAATGACTGTACTGTTATGTGGAAAATAAACGTAGCCCACAGGAGCCTCAGAATATGAAGCCGTTATGTAAAAACATGGTGATCTACTTTTAACAGTGTAGCTGAATAATCCACAAGAAGATTTTTAATTAAATCTGTGGAGACTAACAAAAAATATAATTAATTATTTAAGTCAGCAAGACACTAATCCCATTTACAAGTAATTAAGTTTATATTCTATTAAAATATACATTAAAAGTAAAAGAGCTAAAAATATTAAAAACTGTTTGTGAAGCAGTAGAGTGACCGTCAGATTATTAGTCCTCGACGCAGCAGTCGAGGGTTTGGCCCCTAACATCTTTACCGTTGCTGCATATTTACCCATTTTTCTTTTTGCTTGTTTCCTGTCTGAAAATTGTGAATGAAAGCCATTAGTGCTGCCATTAGTGTCCAACGCAATGGTCAAAATCTGTTCATGTCAATTAAAATAGGTTTCAAAGAAAAAGGCAAACGTTTGGACATTTAAGCTAAATTTTAAACGGATAAAGTTACCTTATGTGGTCTGGGAGTTTTACTGTTACCTATTCAGAATCTTTAGTTACCTTTTTTAAAACCTCTCACTCATCCCCAGCAGGAAATTCACTTGTAGTGTTAGCATATAGCCTTAGCACAGCTAGCATATGGCATCCTTTAGCATTTTGTTGTTTTTCAGTCCATCTGCCTCATATGGAAAATAAGTCTGATTTATGCACTTTTGGTTACTTTGTTGACTAAAGAGTCGCACACTTTTTCTTCTCTGGACATTTTCACCATGTTGGCCGAGTTTAAAACTTCCAGCAGGAGCTCAGCTTGAGCTGCTGTAAGAAGAGGATTTTGAGGCAAATATTGTATTTTGATTATTTTGATAACCTTAGGCAGAAGACACTAAAATGCGGCTGCACAATATCAAACATTGTTGAATACTGTGATGATAATCCGCTGGGATTTTTAATATATCGTCTTTGCAAAGTATTTTCATCTACCCTGTCTGCATGTGGACAGAAAGTGCAAATGCAGCAGAAAAGGACATTACTTTATACGACAAAACACAGGTACGGAACAATCAGTTCTTCCTAGCAGTGCTCTCTGCTCATCATCGATGTCTGAGTCAGACCTTCATGTTGACTTGTACTCTCCAGCCTCCTCAGTTTCTCTCCATTCTGTTTCAAGATAAGCAACTGTAGGCCATTTAATCTGGGGAACTAAGTGGCAGATAAATGGATTGCTGTGCACATTGCAGTGGAAGCAGACTGCAATGTGCACAGCAATCCATGCCGAGAAGGCATGGTTAAAGACTAAAGGGAAGAAATGGTACAACATGACTATCAACTCAGAAGGGAAACCAACAAAAACCATTATTTATGTACATAAAAATGAGCCCTAGTCAACATGGTTTGATTAAGATTTATTGGACACAAAGTCATGTATTCTGCATGTCTATAAAGTAGATTATTATTAATATAAAATGATATGCAATGGTTACTTTCTAGGTGGAAAACACTATTCTGAAAGGAAATCAAAACCCAAGCATCTTTTTAAAATCCTCAAAATCTGCCCTGAGGTAGTTCCTCTTCAGAATAGGCATGTGCACACCCATAACAACGTTGTACAGCTACCAGATAACTGCAAACTACTACAGCCGAAATACTACGTGAGTGTCGTTGGTACTGTCCCAACCACATCCTCCCATCACTTCAGAGAAATAGTTTAACAAGAACTCGATGCTCTGATGGTGAGAACAACAGTGCTTTGTTACACTGGTACCTAAGCTGTATAACCACCACCTCGCTGCCATTTAAACACTCGTAGCTGGTAGGAAAGAAAACACAACCTGCTCTACATGCAGATGAAGGCATGATGAGCAGCAGCTTTTATTTACTGCAAATTGGTTAAATCTGTTTCCCACAAGTGGAAAAAAAAATAAATTACCAAACAAACTGCTGCATCTTTAAAGAAGAATGTGTTTTGTGTTTTTTGCTTGATGACAAAATAAACTCTGCTTTGGGCTCGGTTTTTGGAAGATCATTCATATTTGCTATGGATGACATGATTTGGTCCGTTTCCAATGATGATTAAGAGCTGTGACTCACAGACCTTGGTAGCACAACAAGTTCTCTTTATGCTTAAACAGATATTCGTTTTAGCTTGAAGTGATCTGTGTCCTGACTCTAACTCAGTGAACATTTAACCCATCTGTGTGCTGCATTACTAATCAAATGCCATAACTGTCGCATTTAAATGATTTGACCAAGTTTCACTTCTTTCTTGCGCCTCATCAGTATGCTAAACTGAACAAAGGATATTAGAGCCTAAAGCCACTGAAAAAAACAAGTTTAAAATTTAAGAAGCCTTTTTCTCCCCTTTGACTTTATCAAAACGCCAACTGTCTTCAATAGGAAGAAGAAAAAGACATTTATCGTAATTAAATGAACCTGTGCATCCCGACGGCAGAGATCAGCAAAGTTCTTAATTAAAAAGTGAATATTTTCTTGAAATAAGTCTTTTAACTTGTTTGGAGACACAGATGGCGATCTTATAAGGAAAGAATTACCTTGACAGAAATGTCGATACTCCCCATCAATACACAGACAGAGGCTGGGTTAATGTCCAACACCAACACTGCCAAGAATGCTAGTTTACAGAAAAGACAGATTGTCTGTTGTAAGCAGAAACACACTCCTAATTTAACCACTCGCATATCTGCTAATATTACTAGACAATAACGTTCCTAAATGAACTTAAAACCCTGGAAGACATTTGTTTACAATATATATTATGATAAATTACAGGCAATAGAGCCGTTACTATTTAAATCTTTGACACCAAACAGTAATTTTGGACTTTAAAAATGGCCAAATAAAGTCTCTCATGCAAAAGTCAATCAAAAAGGAGTGAAATTTTGGTTTGGTCGTGTTCACAGGCAATAGGTGTAGAGTAAAAGAAAAATTCATATCCATAAAGTGAAAACAAACTAAGAAAGAAAGATTGTTTGCTGAAATGGTTTGACCGATGAGTAGCAGTTCAAAGGATGAACTTTTTTTCTCTAAATAAAAAAACAAAAGTGAAAGGTCAGCTTTCTACAGAAGTATTGCAAACCCTGAGATTTCATGCACATTTTCATACTCTGACCAAGATGTGTGCAGAAATCCCTCACCATGCTTTAATCCATGTAAAATAATTGTTTGTTCAATAGACAGCAGGCTTGAAATTGTCAAAACATGCAATGTTTATGATCAGATGCATGCATTTCAAAGAATACTCTTCAATCAGTTATCTCATTGTACCAGCTTAGAGCTCACCAAGTTATGAAACTGCATCTCTGAAAATGTTGAATAGACAACAGTGAAACACACAGAACCAGCATCAAAGAAGAAGCCCAATCACCATCAAAGCAAATCAACTTGATTAAAATCCCAAAGATAGGTGGCCAAGAGTTAAAGAAACACAAAGAAGAAACTTAATTTGGGTCAGAGAAAGGAAACATCTGACCAATAAGTAAGAACTCTTGTCCAGTTCTTTGATTTCACCAATTATGGTTCTTAACTTAGTAAATCGTTTCTTTTTCCTTTTCATTCCCCTTAATTAAATCAGGTATTTAGAATTCCGAAACATGAGTGAAAGCTACGTTTGAGTTTCGGAACTAGAGGGAAAAAAAACATAAATCAAACCTTAAATCGGAGAATAAAACCCTGAATGTTCATTCTCAGTTCCCATTGGAATTACCCTTTAAAGGAGTGGCATTATGTTTTAGGCACACACGTTTTATAGCACAATCCATTGGTATAGAAAATTAGTTAAAAAAAACCCAACAAAACTAAAAGTGGCTCCCTGTGTTTATTCTTTCACAATTGATGCTGAAGTAAAACCTTTGAATGAGACAATCTGCACTAAAAATATAGTGTAAACACACTGATAATAACCGAGGGCTCCAATAAAGATCAACAACAAAATACTAAATCCAGGTCCAGATTACCATCGGCTTAAAAAAAGCAAACTTTTTTTTGATTTATATTGAGTGTGCATGAGTGGAGCAAAGCTCAGACTTGAAGAGGGAAGATAGTGTAGCACATGAAATCAATTAAGATCCAGTAAACTCCTTCAGTCCTACTCTGATCAATTTAAACTTTTTATCTGCTAAATATTAGTTTCTGTACACAGAGGCAGAAAAATAATCTCTCTGACTGAAGCTACTTTTACAGAAAGCAGTATATTTACACCTTTATGCTAAAATGTTTTCTGATAACTTAACCTAGGATGAAGTACAATCTGCCCTTTCACTTTGAAGACTGTCCTGCTGTACAACATATAGTGATGTGTTTAACCAGGTGTCCTTTCCAAAGAGAAACATAAACTGCTAGAATTTATATCTTCTAAATATCCATAAGTATTACCAACATAACTTTTTAGCACATGTCCAAAACCAGCTTCAGTTTGAAGACTCTGAGATAATTATGGAGCAACATGGAAGTGGATTATATGAACTCCTGTCGTCAAATCATCCACACATACTGTTGCACAAGTCATAATATTTAACATGAATACTACATTTATATTGATAAAGCAAGTAACATCATACTTGATAGAAGTTGCTGCTATTGTGTTCTGTCTTTGTTGTCCTTTCTCATAGATAGTACTCCTGGTTACATGCTGCTGTGTTTTTCTCACTTGTCCTATTGACATCCAGCTGATCATGGCACATGGCCGCTTTTGAACTTGGCTCTGGTTCTTAAGGAAGTTTATTTTTGGCAAAGTATTTGTTTTGTTTTTCTCTACACGGTCACCGAATGCTTACTTAGAAAGGAAGTTGCATTGAATTAGAAATTAAATGCCATAAACTGCTTTGCTTTGATAGATACCTTTGTTACTGGTCTTGTATGGGTTTCTGAAAATGGCAAACTGTTTTGTAAATATATAAAACTTATTGCATGTGATTACACATGTTTATTAAAAGGACTGTATTGAAATGAATCTGCTTAGTCTGCTGCATAACAGACTTATTCTGCAGAGATGAGACTACTTTTCACTGTGAACTGGTGCTTTATGAAGTAAATTGGTCCATCCAAAGTCCAAGTTGCTCCCAGTAATCACTCAGGAAGCGTCACTAAAAGAGTTCAGAAAAGTTCTTTAAATTAAGAGAACCATTACCTCTTCTACATACATTTTTTCTCCACTGCACTCCATTCTTCATTCTTCTCACTGACAGCTACAGCAGCATTTACGGGATGTACATAAAAAAATCTGCTGTCTGTAGCAACACCAACATCTCAAAGGCTTTCAACATACTGTCAACTAATGCAATGCAAGGAAGTGTCAACATCTGCTTAAGCAATATTTCACATGTAATAAAAGAAACAGAACAAAGTTTGGACTAAAACATAAAACTGCTAGATAATTGAATTGTGATGTCCTAATATATAGATATTTCCCATAAATTACATGTCTGTATGCTCGACAGCAGAGTCACGTCTTGGTGAGAGGTTTTCTGAGGTCAAGTTTTTGTTTTCTTCCCCAGCAGTAACAGGCAGTCAGTCTGCAACACTGAATCATAAACGAGAGCAAGTCAAAATTAATAACTTTTTATGTAGCCATGCATACTAACTTAATTAAACTATTTAATAAAAATGTCCAAATGTAATTGGACACACAGTTGTGTCCAAACTTTTGGTCTGTACTGTATGTGTGTGTCTGCATGCGTGTGTGTAGAACAAGATTTAAATGCAAGAAAATGACTGAGAAAAGTATTTTAAAAAATATTTTTTTTTAATTACGGTATCTTATTTTTTTGGCATTTAGCAAATGATTTAATCTCAGACTGTAAGAAAATAAACATTATGTGTTGTTTTGCCAGAACTTCTTCAATGGGTTGGCAATGAATCCATAAATGTTTGTAATGTTTGCTTTTGTTTTAATTTTTTTAATTTGTTTTTCAAAAATAAACGTAAACCAAAACCTGAAATTCCTGTAAACATCGTGGCACATTAATTATTCATCTAATGATTTTTTTTTTTTAAACGTACAACCTCAGCTTGCAATATATTAACATGGTATTTGAAATTCTTTTAATTTTTTGCAAAAAGCTTAAAATAATAAAAAATTTACACTACTGGCTGCAGTCTCTTCTGCATTTTGTAAAAAATGCTTAAATTATGTTGTTACCACATAATGCTAGACAGGCCACATGTGTTTTCTATCTTGTTGACTTCCAAGACCTACCTTAATCATTTTTATGTTCATTCTGTGATTCTCAATAAAATTTTGTAATTGATTCAATACCCAGCACTGTCTGACCATAGCCCAACTTGTTAAATACTCCAGTTTAGCTTTGCATATACAAATAGTCTCGCATACACAATATCATCTTGTTTTAGAAGTCTGGATATGATCTTATCCCTTTGTTTTGAGAAGCCTGAGTGTCTCCTCTGAAGTAATTTGATAGAAACCAGGATGCTGTGGCATGTAAACAGAGCACCCGCAGCTCCAAACAGTCTCCATTGGGTAAAAAAAACCACAGTCTGAGAAGATATCAAAGAAGTTATTGGAGAAGATTGAGAATATCATTAAAATCCTGGATATTTAAATAAATTAGTAACAAGGCTTGTCACTTTTAATGTGAACACCAAAATCCTGAGAAGGACTGACTCTATAGTAAAACTCTCTTACAGAGAATTGAGCAGAACTCTTAGTTTATTTTATCTTATGTGAATATTTTGGCAATAATAGTCAAGAGATTTGCCAAATTAATTAAGAAAACAGATGATATCACTTCCATCAGGGCAGAAGTGTAGTAAATACATACAAAAATGTTTTTCTTTGAAGGATCTAAGACTGTATGTACAATCTGGGATGTAATCTTCCAGTGCAGTAGAGGGCAGCACTGGGAATGTCTAGCATTCAATTAAAGTTAAACTTAACTAAAATACAACAATAAACAGACTTGAAATACATTTCGAGTGTTTTGTATCAAACTAGTCTAAAAATGGCAACATTGTGTTATTGAATACTGCTGAGACGAACTGACAATGTCTGTGTCTATAAATTTAACATTGTTTGTGTGGCAAGAAAGCATAACCCACTGCTAATTCTTCTTCTGCTGCAATTAATGACCTGTGGCTATAATATTTTCTCAACAGGAAGACATTCTGTTTAGGGAGTGGGGAAGCATAGTATGTAAATTTCTTGCACTTGCTACAAATACATAACTACATTCTGAAAATAAGTTGCCTTTTACTTAAAAGTGTACTTAATGACAGAATACAGGCCATATAGATCAAAACATCCTGTTTAGCTTTTCAACTTTATTCAACAGTGGAGCCACAATTAAAGACTAATCTGAAAAAGCAAGAAGTGCAAAGTAGAAACCAAAACAACTTCAAAATCAGCTGGAGATATAAAAAAAGCAAAAAGAAAAAAGAAAAAAAAAGCAAAACTGAATATGTACTACAGAAACCCTGACACATGCACGTTTAAATGCAGGTTTAAAAATGGTCTTTACCTGAAACACTTACAGCCTGCTGCATCTCCTGCTCAGACCTTATGTGACAAATGTGACATTATTGTCACATAAACTCATAAGTGAGTTAACGTTTTTATTTTTGTCACTATACTGTGAGGTTATGAACTTTTATTGAGTCCTTATCTATTTACTCACTGCTTAGATCAATGTTCCATGATGCAACTTCAGTGAAATTGATGTGCGTTACATCATTAATCAAATAAAGTAAATCAATGAGAAAATCTTGACATGCCCTAAATTACATAAAGTACTTTATCATCTCACTTATCTAAGCAGACTATACTATTACTACCCCTGAATTTTCTCAAGGAAGTTTTAACAGTATCAAGAAATGATACAGGCCAATCTTTGTTTAACCTCTTAACAAACCTGAAACTTGCATTGGAAATATCAGATATTATGACCGTGGTCATGTCGTTGCGTTGTTAAGACAAACTTTCCGCTTAAGGCTGTGTGTGCATGCATGTGAAAAAGGGGCTTTTTAAACATTTTTCCACTTAATTGTTGGAAAAATACACCATAGCATAAAGAGAAGAAGAGACACTTGTTCTCTTTCAGCTTTGAAATGAAACTTTTGAAAATTAGCTCTGTATAGTAGAAGTTGGGTCTATTTTTTCTCAGTCTGCAATACATGCTCTTCTACACTTTTATTAGAAAGTTCTATACTCTAGAATGATTGGACTTGTCTAATAGGATGTGGCAGACTTTCTAAACCATTGTTTATTTTGTTTGTAAGACTTTATAAAAATGGCTATTTTAGTACCTTATTTGCTTAAAACCAACACTGATTTTTGAATCACTTTTAGTTCTTTTAGTAAAATACCAAATCATGATTGGTAAAATGTTAAAATTCAAGAGTTGATTTGGTAAGTTACACATTCACGTAATAATAGAAATTGAAAATAAAGAATTAGATTTTAATACTTTTAAAACTGGAAGACGGAAGAAAAGTCTGGAAAAATAATTCATATCCATTTTTTTTTTATTTCCATTCTTATCCAAACTTTACTGGGAAGTAAAGTTCCCAGTAAGGTTTACTTCTGGGAAGTAAACGTACAATTACTAGCTATCTTACCTAGCTAGTAATAGCTAGGTCCGATATTAATAAATGTCCCACATAGCCTCATCTAATTTTCTTTAAAACTCAAAAACAAGATTTCTTAACAATTTATTTGAAGAGGTGTGCATAAGACTGACATGACAGTCATAAACATGAAGGAGTCTTCATGAATATTTCTGATGTCATAAAATGTCCTTCAATAAATAATTACACTTTTAATGCAAAGTTGACACTTTCAATGGACTTTGAATGTAACTTTGCACTGTCATTTACCTAATGAATGTGGCTGTTCTTATTTTTTTTGCCAGTTTGTTGATTCTTGCATTGTGTGTGAATTGTGAAAGTTATTTTTTGTTTTTCAAGCGGGCGCTGTACCGGTCCATCGTGGTGAAGAGAGAGCTGAGCCAAAAAGCGAAGCTCTCGATTTACCGGTCGATCTACGTTCCCACCCTCATCTATGGTCATGAGCTTTGGGTCATGACCGAAAGAACGAGATCGCGGATACAAGCGGCCGAAATGGGTTTTCTCCGTAGGGTGGCTGGGCTCTCCCTTAGAGATAGGGTGAGAAGCTCAGTCATCCGGGAGGGACTCAGAGTAGAGCCGCTGCTCCTTCACATCGAGAGGAGCCAGTTGAGGTGGCTTGGGCATCTGGTCAGGATGCCTCCTGGACGCCTCCCTGGTGAGGTGTTCCGGGCACGTCCCACCGGGAGGAGGCCCCGGGGAAGACCCAGGACACGCTGGAGGGACTATGTCTCTCGGCTGGCCTGGGAACGCCTCGGGATTCCCCCGGAGGAGCTGGAAGAAGTGGCTGGGGAGAGGGAAGTCTGGGCCTCCCTTCTGAAGCTGCTACCCCCGCGACCCGACCTCGGATAAGCGGAAGAAGATGGATGGATGGATGGATGGATGGATGGATGGATGGATGGATTTTTTGTTTTTGGGCATGTGCACCGACTGATGGCACCCTTTGAATTTCGTTGTCCTTGTGACAATGACAATAAAGATTTATCTTATCTTATCTTATCTTAAAGTTTCATGCCATGTTAATTATTACCACTGTAACCATCTTCTACACATCTACTAAATGTTGTATTTTATTAGTGCTTAATGGATTGTTCTGCTATTCTGCTCATCATACAGTAACACTTTTCAACAAAATTACTTTAGCTGGGCTAAGTTAGGGTAACTCTTGAGTAACTCTTAAGAGTGATGAGTGGCCCTCATGCATCATGATTGTTTTGGGTTTTTCACAACCAGACGTATTTCCAAACAGCAGAATTTATCAGACTCCTCCTGGTTTGTTGCTTTTTGCTCTGTATCATATCCCTTTATCAAGTCATTCTACTATCCCTTACTTCCCTTACAGTTTATATTGGTTACAGGTTTGTGACAACCTCTCAAATTTAAGAGCATAATATTGGTGGGATGACTTTAACTCCCATTCTGTCAGTACTTTGTAGTTGGTAGTGAGGAATAAAGACCAAATCCTGATCAAGCAACGGAAAAGATTAATCTATAAAGGACTTTATATATCTCGGCAAAACTGATTCTTATGTACATAAAATGAGATTGATGACGCACAAGTTTTGTCCAGTAAGAAGTTGAAGATTAAAAGTTAACAATTATGACATTACCCAGTGAAAATGCTTCCCTCTGAAACCACACTCCAAACTGTGACATGTTATATCTGTAAATCATGTTGAAACTCTCATCACTTGTATAATCTTTTAAAAGACGGTTTAACTTCACAAATTTTAACCTGGACCATTCTAAAAGATCAGTCTGATAGACTGACTCCTTTTACCTGTGTGGACCACTTTGTAAAACTGAACTGAAAAAAGTTGCAGACAGTAGAAATTTAAATTGACAAATTATTCAATTGATTCATCCTTTCATAAAATAGCTGGACTGTTTTGTTCAGCCTCTTCTGTGACTGGTCCTCCTGTCGTAGCTCGTATTTAATCTCTTTTTAGCATGAGCATTCATATATAAAGTTGGTAATTCTGGACTGACTTAAATTGATAATCACCTTCTTGTTACTACTTGATATTGAAGATTACACTTGAGCTCAGCAGGATCCCTTTAAGAACACATAACTAGGTTTAACTGGATTACAGTGGACGAGGGGGGATTTGTGGTGGTTGGGAACATCTATCGCCTGCTAATAGCTGAAATCCACCAATAACTGAGACCCCCTCTAAAAACACTAGTTCTACCTGCCTAATTTACTGGTTCAAACACCAAATATATCTTAATATGCATTAATACACACAGTGAAAACCATCTTAACACCACTATAGAAGCTACCAGCTACCTTATTTCCACCATTCGGGGTTCAGCCAACTAGTCAGTGGCAAGGAAACGAATGGTACATCAGGGTGTGCTGCTTTGGAAATGCCAGCCAATAGTTTGTCATGTAGCATTACACCTAGTTATCTAAGGTTCCCACATTGCTTTTTCTTTCAAATACTGTCACCGTTCTAGAATAATGGACTGTCATTTTTACCAAAGATATTTTTAGACCTAAATCATCTTTTTTTTAATAAAAAAAACAAGTGGTGATTTTTTTTTTTTTCAAAAATAATTTTTAGCAGAAAATGACTTAGGCCATTGTTTTGGGAAGTTAACAATATCTTAGATATGCTAATAAATGAACCACAATAAGTCAGGTCAGACCTAAGATTAAACCAGCAATTGGCATTGGCTCGGAAAAGCCTGAACAGTGCATCTCCACGTCTAAGCAAGGAGTTGAAATCTTTGATGTCCGACATCAAAGATTGTCTGTATCTCCATCATTAGGGTCAAGAGTTTTGATTTTTTCCTCCTTCAGTGCTCTCACACATCTGTACTTTTTTAGGTTTCTACATAAATACAAAGACTACTCTAGTTTCAATGGAAATTGTAGAGTCCTATAATTTCCATCAGTTGTTTGACCTCATACACATAACGGTGAAGAACATTAATTGAGATTATTTTCACACGTAACACAGGGTGTGTTTCTGATGACCTAATTACTGATGTGTGGTTAAGGAAACATCTTGTACACCACATGCACAGGAAGGTTGTAACTTCAGCACCAGAATGCAACGCAGACGGCCCCAACTTCAAAGATTACCTTAATAATGCTGCTCCGGCGAGGTATGTCAGATTTGGCATCCGGCCCCACGGAGGTGTTGGCGGCTTCTACTCCGGTTTGGCTGCCAGGTGTGAGCGGGGAGCCTGGGCACATCATATTCTCCGAAATCCCACAGTCTCCATTCAGAACCGACACTTCGCAATGCGTCTTCCCCGCAGCCTCGTCGCTGGGCACGGCGGTGTGCCCGAAATGAGCTGGAGGGAGCCTTCCGTCCTCCTCTAACTCCGCCATAGGCACTTCGATCTCACACTCTCACAGCACTCAAAAACAAAGGTTTCGGCTTCACTCTGATATCCCTCCCAGTCTTTTATTGTTATTACTACTGTTATTGTAATTATTGCCTCGGTGTAACATGTGCCGTCTCATTTCTCGGTGCTCATATCCGCCAGGTTCCTACGGAATGAGAGGCTTCCTCCGCGCACTGAGCTCCGTCTGTGAATTACAGATAGGATTTATGTTGACAGCATAAGGAGAGACCAGAGAAGAAAGCACATTTTGTTAGCGCTGAAAGCGGATGTTCTCAACATACAGCATGCACCAGTCATTTTTCATGTGAACGAGGGGGGCTTATGCATGATAATGCCGTTCACACCTATTTATTTAAATAAAAGAGCCTTTCTGCAGATAAAATAACATCCTCACAGAACTCATAATTAGCTAGAAATGTCCCCGGGTCCGCGTCTTACCTTTAGAGGTGCTCGGTCTCTCCATGGTCACAGCCCGTGTTTCAGCTGAAGTTGTTGCTCCAGCAGCCTAAGGAGCAGACTGCCGTTTGTTTTCTGTCAGCTCAGCTAGTTAGCAGGCTAACAAAGCTCGCTCACTCACTCGCTAGCTCAGGGAAGTTAGTTTGCCTGAAGTCCAACCGGCAGTCTATTGGTTGACGAACCAAATAATACAAACCTGTCTCCGTCGGCGACTTACTGTGGTCAGCACCGGTTCGGCTCAGTTTTAAAAGAGATAAAGAGCGCCGTTAAATCTGTAAATCGTCAGTCACTGAATGAGTCGTTTCCAGGGAACAAAGTTGTGTATGTCTCGTGAACGCGCACGAGTTTTGTTGTCACTCTACTGAATTATCCTGAACACCTGCACATTTTTCTGGGACTTCCAGAACAAACACACGTCAGTACATTAGAATATCATAGAAAAGGTATGTCTTTAATTCAACGTAAAAAGTGAAACTCGGGGATTTATTGCAGGCGGGGTGAGTTGAACCAGATTTTGAACAAACAACCTTTTCCCTTATGAAGTGTCACCTTCGTTTGTCTATGCATTTGCAAGAATAAACAGCATACCAATGCCCCACCATCAGGGAGGAGGGAGTTTTGGAGTATGAGCACATCAAACTTGAAACAAAAGCAAAAGTTGTGAAGATTGTGATAATCTTGTACCAAAAGGGGCTGAAAGGTCACTCAGAGAGGAAGAATCCGTTACCTCAAAAACAATAATAATAAAAAAGAGCCAGATTGATGTTTTTCCAAATACCATTACACAGAGAGCCTTTAATTACAGGTGACAAATAAAGTGTTTCACCATAACGACCAATGTTATACTGGTCATTATGGTCTTATGAAAAAGAATGAAACATTGAGAAATGGACAAAATAGTTATTGTAAGAGCTGTGCCAAGTCATGCAACTTAAAACGTGATTCCACCTGATATTAAGAACATTTGTGTATATTTCTGAATATGAAAAACTTTCATCACTGCTTAGAAATTATAAATATTATAATACTCTTAGCTGACTTAAATCAGGAAAAGGTTTTGCTTCATTTAATGGCAGATAATGAAAAAAAGTTTGGGGTTTTTTAGTGTTGCGAAATATCCGACATCAGTTATATTCTATACCTGTATTTTTCATTGATTATTACTGCTTAATAATGAGAATTGCATTTAATTTGGAATCGAAAGTTACCCTCCTGTCAATAGACATCTTTTGAGCCACTAACTAACCTTGATCTTAATTTATCCTAGCAAAAATATTTTGAAAGTTTTACCTTTTAGCCCATCTGTTTCAACCAAATTCATGTAAAGGTGTTGAAAGTCAGGTTAGTATGATTAAACTCAACTGCATTTATACAATAGTGGATCTTATTCTCCAACTTTCGCTTTTCAAACGAAGCGTTATGCTGCTTGCCATTTAAAAAACAAACAAACAAACATCTACTCATTGAAACATTTGGTTTTGTGATATTTTACATGTCAGTTAATTGCTTATGGCTTGCATAACCAAAACTATTACCATTTGAAATCCCTTTGTGTAAAATGAATCTGAATAATATGATTTTTACATTTTAAATTGAAGCAGGCTACTGAAATAAACATTGTTAAACAGTGGAGAAAAATAACTACTTGCCAATATTTTATGCTTCTCCGCTTCAAAGAATGCAGAGGTCTGTAATTTCCATCACAGGTACAATTAAACTTTGACAGAAACTGAAAACATAAATCCAGAAAAATCACATTGTATGATGTTTTTTTTTAATAATTAATTTGCATTTTATTGCACGAAATAAGTATTTGATAAAATACAAAACATAGGGCTTAATATGTGGTACAGAATCTTTCGTTTTCTATTGTAGAGGTCAGACGTCTGCAGCAGCTCTTGCCCAGGTTTACTCATTCCGCAGCAGGAATTTTGGCCCACTCCTCCATACAGATCTCCAGATCTCTCAGGTTTTTGGGCAACACAGAGCTTCAGCTTCCTCCAGAATATTTTCTATTTGGTTCTTATTCCAAGACCTTGAATGGTTCACACTGAGCCAAAAATTGGTTGCCATGTTTGTGCGTTTCGGTTTATTGTCATGCTGGATATCCTAGCCATGACTCATCAGTTGTTGCCCAAAAACTTTTAATACATGGCCCCACTCATCCTCTCCTCAATGTGATGTGTTTGTCAAGTCATTTCCCAAATAATTGTCAAAAGTAGGTGGCTGTTTACCAAGCTTGCCTATTATTCTGCAGCCTAACTTCTTGGTGTTTCTCAGCCCATCGGTATCACTCAAATTCTCTCTCATGGTGTCGATGTTGGAGACTGATTGATGCTAGCCAGGTGTCTTATTATAAAACAAGTACAGTTAATACAGTAATGGAGCCAAGGACAGGAGGCGTTCTTAAAGACAGTTAATCTTGCAGTTTTGCAGAATTCGTGCATTTTGGAAGGAGATCAAATACAATTTTCATGCAATAAAATTAAAATGCATAAACTCTTGAAAAGTTTCCTTCTTCTAAGAAACATTTATCCAAAGTCTGAACATCTTGTTTCTGAAATGTACATTGCTTTATTTAGAAAGAAAACTAAATCTGTTATTACTTCCTATTTCAAAGTGAGACTGTGAAACATATTCAAATGTTGACGGTTTTACTGAAAGCTATATGTGATGAATTCTAATGAAGTCATTTCAAAGGCTTTGGTCACAAATGACAGTTGTTTATCTGTCACATCGTGTGCTTTGGTGATCTTCCTCTTTGTGTAGGCAGTAAATACAGAAAAAAAAATGTGCTAATCTCAGAAGTGAAGTAATTACTTTAACTGTCTCTTTTGCTGTTGTGTCAAGTTTCCTTTGCAAAATAAGAACACACCCTTAGCAAAAGGAAATTGAGAGTAATAGTGATAGCTGGCTCAACTGAACGGTAGTTCATGTAAAAAAGTAAATGTGACCCACATTTAGGATACTGTATTCTATAAAACGCAGTGTGTGAGTAAAAAGGCCTAAACGTATTTGATACGTGTTACTCATAGTTCAGACGGAAGCAGATATGCATGCTGTTGGGGAAATCAATGAAGGAAATGAGTTGTAGAACAGAGCCACCTGCTGGTCAATATGGATACTGTTCAAGATGATGAGGATTTTTTATGATTATAGTTAATCGGGGGTATAGTTTCTAAATAATGATTCATATTGAAGATTTCCTTCTTTCTGTGCAGTCTCTTTATAACATGTCATTAGCCTCTTTTTACTCTGAACATTTCTAGTTGTCTATGGTCATAACAGAAAATCACTTTATTGTTGTTAAAGCAGAAATATTTCCGCTTTATTACCAATAACAGCACAGAGGATTTACTAAAGCACGATGCCACCAACAACTGCACTTATCAGCACTGCTGCTATTATTACTTTTAGCATTTCAGAGTTTTTGGTAGCATACAGAGCAGCAGGAGTTCAAAGTGAGGTCCATGGGTTCAGTTTTTGTGCAGACCTGCAATTAAAGAATCGTAGCAATCTGGTTGGTAACACAGACCATTCATGAAGATTGATACCATAAGAAACTGCAGAAGTATTTACTGAAACTACAACTGTCTAACAAGATGTAGACAAATTTAAAGTTTTTTTAAATAACATACCGTATTTGTCTTTTACTGTATTTATAACATGATTTACTCACAAGAAGAGTTGGATCTACCAGTCCTTTATTTTGGCTAAATAAAGCAAACCCTTTCAAAGAAACGGTGACTCATTTCCTGTTCCATTTTTATTTTTCAAGCAAAGATTGTGAGATTTCTATGAAATTCTTTTGGATTTCAATTGTTGCAAAATGTCACAAACTAACAATTATTCCCATATTTCTAAGAGAGAAAGTCCCACATCATAATAGATCCTCTACCATACTGAACACTAGGCATGAAGATGGCACACTGCGGCTCCGATGTTTAACAAAACGATTCCCAAACAGCAATTGGTTAGAAACTTAGCTTACAGTTGCTGAGAAAGTGACGGATGAAAGGTCTTTCATGTCCTGACAGGTCTTCTGTTTTTTTAAACACTTGACTGTGATCATCCACTGCAGAGTCATCAACGTACTTTACTGATATCTGTTCTGTGAAGGAAACTGTAGTTTAAAGGAGCAGTTGGTTGGAAGCGGTGCTTTGATATTCCAGTTAATCTGGTTTCTGTAAAAATTACTTCCATGGCACAGCTAAGCAACTGTTTATATATATAGATGTATATATATATATATAAAGTCAAGACGTTCAATTGAGGGGTTAATAATGACAGAACAGCAGGTCAGTGTAAGACAGAATAACTCATGACTTAACTGAAAGTTCTGCAAAGGCACCTGGAGTCAAAGTCAAACAAAGCCTAAACAAACTAAGAGGAAAAACTAAGATGGAAAATATGAAGGAAGTAATAAAACAAAAAAGAGTGCGTTTCCTGGAAAAGCTGACATGTTTTGGCTGCAGGTGATCTAACAAGGAACATAGCAGAAAGGAAATCGGGAGGCCTGAGGGTGGGAAAATCTCTTGGATTTTCCCGAGAGATTTTCCCTGTTGTTGTTGGTTTGTTTAGAACCAAGAACAACAAACAAAACAAAATATCCCCCAAAATAGTCGTAATAATGGAAACATGAAAAAGCTACAAATAAAACCCTCTGAAATCTTTTTTGTTTTCTAAAACGTTTTAAAAACTCCAGAGATTTTTATGCTTTACAGTTGCATAATCTTTCACTTAATGAAGTGCTACATGCCACGTTTGAAAAATTCTATGTTAAAATGAGTTAACTTTTTTTTAATAATGTACCTACAGAAATGGACCCATTCGATTAAGACAAGCTACACCCAAAAATATTCCAACTATAAATTGCCTGTTTTGTATTTTGCAGATGCCAGCGTTATTTTCAGTACAGATAAAGAACACGTGAAATTTAAGTATTCTTGCTGTTCAGTCTAATATATTGGAACAATCTCAGTGGTACATTTGCATGAAGCAGGACACCTGGCAAACACCAGCGGGTTGCTGCATCCTTTGACGTCTTTCAGTCTGGGACAGTTGATGAAGGTGTTTACATAAGGACATGGATTGACTGAGAAAGAGAGGGAACAAATTAGGATGTCTTTTAAATAATAATGACACGTTTCTGTAAGTTTGTTACTCTACTTACAGCAGAGTTTGTCCACACAGTTGTTTGGGCAGGAAGCACATGAGGTTCCAACCTTGTAGGGAGGCCAGTGCTTAAAGTTTCCACTAAGGGACAAAAATTGTTCAGATTTTGTAAAGCAGAAAATAATATTCCTACTCAAAAATTGATCAAGTCTTCCCTCAATATTTTTTCTTTATTATATGAGGATTTTTTTTTCTTATTTCTTGCTGTACAATCTTAATAAAACACACTCCCTACTACAAATACCTAAATGACCGCACTGGACCCTGTCTTTGACGTTTTTGCACATTTTGTTTTGTTTATCTGTTTGTTCACCAAATCTTAATGCCTGTATTCAAAATACTCAACATGATCCATCATAATAAAGTGGAAATTATTTTAAAAAGTAAAATAAAGAAAACATTTCCAAACTTTCACTAAGGTTGGAAAAAATCATCCTTCAGAAATTCTATAATTTTAAATGAATCCACCTAAACTTAGTTTATTGGATATCATCTGGACTCACACTAGAGCGTGTTTGAGTAAAAAGTATGTAAATGCTTATAAGTAATTTCTTTTTCATCCATTTGGAAAACAATGTCTGCATGGTGTATTGTTTGTTGAATTCTGAAAAATTAAATAAAATAAATCCACTAATGTAACAAGATGTGAACAAAGTGAAAGGCTTGCAGATGCAGTGTAAAATAAAGTCAAGACTTTCCTAAATTACTTGTAAAAATGTCACATACGCTCTGAAATAATGGCAGCCGTAGTAGTAGATATTGTTGGGACATAGAGCAAGTCCACAGCCCACTTTGTAGGAGCTGTTCCACACAACCTGGCAACACAATAATTACTGGTTATTTTTGGGATGGTTTCATTTTGAAACATTCCTTGTAAGTACACTCTGCAACCACCCCTTGACCAGAGCAGCAGGGCAGTGAAAGCGAAGTATTTTTCATAAAAAAATAACACGGTATGATAAAAATGTGCACCTGTGTGTAGTGACCGATGGGTTTTCCATTGGTGGATCCATTGGGGTAAAGATAGCGTGACTTCTCATTATGCCAGGTCGTAACAACAGTGGTCCACGAGTATGGGGAGGAAGAAGAGAAGAGATTCTCACCTAATTCATATCCTGGGTAATGGAGGGAAACACATGGCAGCACTGATTAATGAGTATTTGCAGATGATTTTATTTTTTATCCCCCACGAGATTACGCTATTTGTATATAGCAGGCTTCATTAAACAAATGACAAAAAAACAATTGATGATATTCTCCTTCATGATAACATCTTACCTAATATAATGTATTATTAAAAGAAAACATAAGATAACATTCATAGTATCTCTGACCGTTTATCACAAGGGCAGTCGGTTCAAAAGGAGCTTTTACATTAATGGAGGAAATATTTACAGCCCCAAAATGACGAAAAAGGAAAGAAAGAGAGAATGTATAGAGGCACAGCAAACGTACCATCAAGCAGACGGGTGCTGGCCGGTCCATGACTGAGAGTACATTTATCCACCCAAGCCTGAGCGCTGGCTGCTAACTCCAAACTGTAAGTCTGAGGGGAAAAAATGAAATGTTTAATTCTAGTTTCAAAGAACAGGACAAGCTCAACTAAGAAAAATGTTTTTATTGCATAATTAACTGACGCACAAAATAATCATCATACTAAGCTAAAAAATATTATTTTTTGCTTCCTGCGTAGAGCTGTACTTCTTTCCTAGAAAA
This sequence comes from Xiphophorus couchianus, assembly GCF_001444195.1. Lineage (NCBI taxonomy): Eukaryota > Metazoa > Chordata > Actinopteri > Cyprinodontiformes > Poeciliidae > Xiphophorus > Xiphophorus couchianus. The sequence continues at coordinate 7,155,078 of NC_040230.1, forward strand.
TAAAGTAACAATTCTGTTTCTCCATTGGATTTTGAATTCATATGGCTTGTTTGTGTTAGGCTTTATTCAGATAAAAGTTATAGTAAAATAAGAAGTACAAATACAAAAAGTATATTTTTTAAATAATTACATTAAAATAAAAATAATTATGCAAACCAACATGAAAAGTAATTTCCCCTTGAATCTTGTGTGCCATACTTAGTGGCTACAACTCCCATTAAGTTTTTGAAGTAACTTTTTAGCCTCTCTTTGTATAATTTTAGGTCTCTGTGTTTGGTAAACAATAAGAGGAGTTTTGAGCCAATGTAAAATCATGTTTAAAGACTAAGACAAAACATTTTTATTGCACTTAAGTTCAGACTTTGACTAGGCCTTTGACTAGATCACTGATTGTGCATAGGGTAGGGTAGTACCCTAAAGGAAAGTACAACAACATGACTGGTTGTTAAGGTTGCTTAAGGAAATGCAATCTTTAAGGAAGAGGATTGTATTCCCTCATCTCTATATTTTAATTAATATTTTATTCTAACGTTAGCACAATACATAGGGAATATATTGCCATAAGGAGACAGGTAAACCCATCGGTTTTTGCTAAAAGGGATTCCTTTTTTACTAAAACATCTTTTAGAAAGGAAGATGTTGTGATTTTTGGTTAAAAAAAATGACTTCAGACATTATTTTAGAAAAGTGGTAATATGTGAGTTTTGCCCATGACATAATTAACAAATTGTCTCTAATAAGGCCAAAGACCTTATTCTGCTATTGATTTATGTTTGGTGCCATGTATTACGATTGAATAATTACATTTTGTAGAAATAAGAAATACTGATCATTTGATTTTCTTTCTTCTTTTGTTTATCAAACAGGGGCCTCAGTTGGGCATAAGAAAACTACGCACAAACAGCTCGGCATCTTCTCCTCATGCTGGTCATCAGGTTGGTCACACACTACTGTGGAATGGCATCTCATTTCTCAATCAGTTTTTGCCAAAAGTCACAACTCAAGTTATTTTTTGATTTGATTTTTGTGATTTTGCAAGCAATATGGTGCGACATTTTGCTTCGAAATAGCTCAGCATGTTTGAAGTGCTTGTTGATGGTTATTTTCCCTCTTGTTTTAATTTCAGTAAAAACAATTTGTGTTACATGGTTGAATGAATAGTGCTATAAAAAGCATGAATGGTTAATTGATGGCAGTAGCGTTAAGCTTCAAAACTATTCTTCTGTTTGGGCCTATTAGATGGATTATAATGCATAAAAAATTGGTTGGAGCTAAAGAAGGACTTCCAAGAAGATGATGAACTGAGATTAAAAAAACTAAAAAAAAAACATCAGTCAGGAGATGGATAGGAAACCTATACTGAATGCATGAGGGAATGAGGAACATAAATCAGGTTAGTTTATGTGAAGCTGAAAGAATGGCCCTGTCCAAATGTGAAAACTACTAATTGAGCTTGTACATATTATCTAAAGAAAATATCATGTTTGGACATCAGAAGCTTGCTTTTTGAGATCTTGATGATTTCACACCTACAATCTTGGGTTTGTTGCATTTATTATTATTGCTTAGTTGCAGAAAATCAAATGTTAAAAAGGATGTTGAGAAAGGACCAACCATCATCAGCATGTCAGCAGCAGCAGGCTCAACTGCTCTCCTGAAGGCATTGTGAACATTTACGATCTCGGCCTGCACGATTGTGTTCTCCGGGCAAACATCTGTACACACACGCCAACACGCACACACACACATCAGAAAGCGATGTGTAAACAGCAGATTAAAGACACAATGAGCGCTGACATTTACTCTGGCGGCTTAAGATATGACTCACAAACACATCCTGGTTTAATTGCTCTGAAATGGCTCGACGTAACAAAGGAGCACAGACACAGGACTGAGCTACATCCGCTAATCTGACTGTGAGCCGTGCTGGCAAGGTTTCAGCTGATGCCGAAAATAAAACGGTGCCGCTAAACACGCCTGCTGGATTTAACAGGGCGCTTACCTTGCTGTCAACACAGGATGATGTGAAGCCATGTGCATGAGGGAATGAGAAAAAGAAATCAGGTTAGTTTATGTGAAACAGACGTGTGAGTAAGCAGCTCATTTAACTATTTGCTTTTCAATAATGTACAAATTAACACCATGAATCTCTTAATTGGTTCCTGAAAACACATGAATTCCTGGTGAGAGTTTAGTTCTTGTTTCTCCAAATCTTATGACAAATGACTAAAGTCAACACAACCTTTTTATTGTTTCTGTTTGTTTTTGCTTGATTCTCATCTCCCTTCAGATTTCTCCCATTGAGCTAGATTTCTCCAGTTGTTTCAACTGGGCCAAACAGGAGTTGTGAACAATTGATATTTGAATTTTTTTTTTTTTATGTATTTATTGAGGGCATATAGCTGCATGTCCTGCAGAAGACCATGTCAGGATTAGTTGTCAAAGTGGAAGAAGCTAAATGACCATAACCCACAAGATATTTTATTGCCTTGGGGAATCAAAGATAAAGATAGTTAAACTTTGTTAAACCTGTTCAATAAATCCAGCCATACAGATCTGAAACCCATTCTTTGGAGAGTACAGTGTGGTAAATTATTTAGCCCTTTATGGGTTACTTCTGTGTTTTGATTTTCCGTTACATTTAAATGTTTTCATATTATCACATCATACAAAGATAACCTGAAGAAATCCAAAATGCAGAATTTCAATTATGATGTATGGAGACAAATAAACTAAAAACCAAGTGGTCTCATCTGAATCTGGGCTTTAATCTGATTTTAATGTCATAGAGAAAGCATGTTGTTTGTGTTGGAAGAGGCTGATTTAAAACAATTGTGCAAGAATGACTGGACAAACATTTCTCCACAGCAATGTAAAGGTTAATTTCCAGCTATTGCACACTTTAGTTGACAGGCAGTTGAGTCTACATTTTCACAGTGGGCCAGGTTGGATACATTTCCTATTGAAAAAGAAAGAAAAAGAAAACTATCGAAATGAGATTGATCTGAAACATTGATGTGTGGCAAGAAGGGGAAAAAAAAAAACAGGAAAAATCACTGGTGGTGCGGTTAGTTTTTTTAAGCACTGTGGAAAACAGAGAAAGAAACAGGCTAACTTAAAATTTATGCACTTATTAAACTTCTTCACACAGATTTGAGTTCAATGCATGCTTTGAAAAGCGGAAGCTTCTGTGAAGAAGTGAAGAAAAAAAGCACTTATTTATTTAGCTAAACTCAGCTAAATTCAAAATAGAATTTAGATCTGTTTTAAATACAAGTGATTGAATTTAAGATTAAACTAGGGAGTGATTTCCAAACATTTTGCATATTACAGGCTGGGATAAATCAAGGTGATAGAGTTACACTCACCAAAACACAAGCAGTGTGCACATCTTGGAGTGTCAAGATGCAAATCAAGATGACAAACATCTTCCCGACAACAAAGAAGATTCCTCTACAAAAGAAGTGCAACACTGTAATATTCTGCACAGCCTCTTGACTCTTCCTTGTTTTAAGAACAAATGTGACTTTTTCTTTTTTCCCATGATTTATTGAAGCTTATTTTAATTGAGCTGCAAAAATAACTGCAAAAATAACAAGAGTATACGTACATTTTTAAATTAAAGTGAAACCTGTATGAGGTTTGCCTTCTTGACTGATGGATGTTCTTCTCAGGTAAATCTATTTGTGGCATCAGTTAAGGAAACCTCTGAACTGACATACCTGCTCTCTGGTCTTCTTCTTCTGGAGGAGGTGAGTTAAATATTTTCTTCTCCTCCTTTTATAGATCCAGCTCAGGTGGTCACATTCCCCTCCAGGTGATAATGATACAGCATGAACCATGTGATTTACACAACGAACTCTGAACAAAAACAACAATCCATCACCTTGTCCTAAAAACGCTTTTTCTTCTGCAGGGTACAACTGAAAGGGAGTCCACAATGAACTGTTAAGCCCAGGGGTTTAGTGAATTCCTGATATATATTTACACAGTAGAGAATGGAAACATTGAGTTAAAGGTAAATAAAGGTAAAGGCCTTTATTCAACTGGTAGAGTACATTAAACTAAATGTCATGTATGTAGATGGATACAGATTGTGTAGGCTGAAGACACACCCTGTAATCGTTTTAGCACATGATGCAGGATGAGAAAAAGGTGATTCTGGGTAGCAGAGTACCTGTGCAATCTAAAGTTTAGACATTTTGTGATGTGCCTTATTAATGTAAAGATTTCATTAATTAAATTAGTCAGCATTTCAGTGAAAGGTAATTCTCTCACATGCTGGATGCAACATTCTGGACCAAAACTTACTCTGATGTTGATCCTTTTTTGTCGTAAGATTCTCCACTTGTTTTCTGAGGATTGATCACGTGTTGCTGAACATGAGCTGCTTTCTTGGATAAGAGACGAAGTCACACATGGATTCCAGCAGGATGTTTAACTGTTGGCACCACCTAGGATTCGTGCTACAATTAATCTTTTTTTCTCCTGAAAAGGCTTTTCCAGAAATACTAAACAATCAGACGGGATTTTATAAAACATTATTTTGCACCTGTCTTCTTCTCGCCATACTTATGTTTCTTTTGTAGAATTTCACAACGTCCTTCGTCTATGTGAGCTTTTTTGTTGTTGTTTTGGAAGGATGTTGGCTCTTAGGATGCTTCTTGGCAGAAGTTTGTCTTCACCTCGCTACTGATGTAGATGCACTTACACCAGACTCTGCACGGATGGGCATAAGACTCCCGCTGCTGCTGTTTGCTTTCACGCTGCACTGTTTCAAACGAACCAACCTCTCTGAAAAACCTTTTCCCCTCCTCGTCTGTGGTGGCGCTGCACCAAGGACCAGTGAAGTAGACGACATAAAAATCTCAGAAGAAGACACTGACCTCAACTTCCTTCTTTACAACATTTAAATAAAGATGGAGGAGCATCAGACTTTAGTGGCTGTAGTATTTCTCTTTTTTCTTTGGTAAAAGACAATGAGCCATTTCTCCCGCTAGCACTATACTCTCACATTTGTTTTGGTTGTATTTACCCAGAATGCCCTGCGCTATGGTTTGCTTCCTGCTTTTGGAGTGGTCTCAGGTCTGCGTGCATTCGAACCGCTGCAGAGTTCACTTCAACCGATCCAAGACCTTGGTTTTTAGGCGGACCAGAATTTGATTTTTTGGTCCACATCAGAGCTTGATTACATATTTACACCTTCCCAAACGGATCAGACTTTCTAGGCAAACAGACTAGAGTTTGATTATAATGGACTAAACATTGCTGGTGTGAATGTATCCTAAGGTTGATCATATGCATGGCTATGCAAGTTTTACAGCTGATTCTTATGTTTGTCTTCAAATCTTCCAGCTGCTCCTGGAAAACAAACAGGGCTTTCTCTGTCTTTGCTCTGTTATGGAATAACTTTCCATGTCATGCCAGGAAGGCTGCTTCACTGTTCACTTTCAAAGTCTGTCTTAAAACATCTCTTTTCCATGGCTTTTGGCCCCAGTGAAAGTTTTAGATTTTAAATTGCATGCAGCTGTACTCAAAGGACTCTTTTCTGTCTGGGTAAAAAGCACTTTGTCTCTGCTCTGATTGTTTAAAAATGCTTTCATGAATGAAAATGGAATGGAACGAAATAATATTTTCCAAAAGAAATACTTGTGTGCTTTCTCATCTGTCAAGAAGAACCATGTGTCCTTCATATATTAAAGGACAATTCAAGATGTAACCACTTGTTTTGCACTATCTAAAAACAGGAGTAACAAGTATTTGATTTACTTAATGGGTATACTCTGATAGCTACAGGATCTCAGCTTCACATCTGTGTGAAGTTAGCAGAGTTTTCCTATATTTGTGTTTCTTCAGGTTTTCTTTCAGTCGAAACACAAAGATTTCAATCCGGTAAAGTGAAACCTTACCAAACTGTGTTTATTTTAGACTTAGACTTATCTCTCATGGTTAGCTTGCGTTCTCAGTCCTCGGAAAGACATACAAATAAGAATAGTACATATGTTAGCAAAGTAGGGCTAAACTGAATTAAATTTTATTTACTTCTTTGATGATTATTTGGAGTCCATGGCAGCTCAGTCACAGTTTATCTCTGCATTAAATTATAAATACAAAGTTCAGTTAGTTTAGCCTCTGCTGTCAGTGGTAATAAATGTTAAGTGCAATGATGCATGTCATGGGTGTAGCTCTTTATGTACTATTGGCTTTGCATACATTCAGCCTATAAAAAAAGTATTTTCCAAGAAGTCAGACAGAACAAAAGGAAAGTAGTTTTCATAATGAATGGCTTGGTCAGGACAAATATTGTATTGAAAAAGAGATTGTTATTGTGAAAAATTGCCGTTTTATTTTATTTGTACACTAGGGGGCACTGTGCCATCTTCTTTGACAGGAGATTATGAGATCCAGCAGCAGAACACAGTCTGGCACCTTAAATAATATCCAGTCATCTGATTTAAAAACCTTAATAACATTTTTCTAAAATTAGAATTTAGTGATGTGTTTTAATCCACTACTTCTCCCATCTAATCAATGTCTGTCTCAGACGCTCGGATCAGACAGCTGCTTCCATAAAACACGGTCTGCATAAATGTCACGCTCGGCTGCCTGTCTTCATAACTGGTTTCACTCCATTTGTCACATTTCAGTTCTCCAGTAGATAAAACCCCCACCTGGCACCATGACCTGCGGGGCCACATGAAGCTGAAAGGTCAGGCTTTTGATGCTTTTATAGCTCCTTAGCGCACATAATAAGGACCAATAAAGCCTCTAAAGAGAAAGAGCTGAGAATGACATCAAGCATTATTGTTGGGCTTTTTTATCCCCAGGTAAATAGTGTTGACAGTTACACAGTGGGAGATCATCACAGGCTTTTAAATCTGTGCCAAGATCTCTCACCATTTTATCATCTGTTAATTTATTTCCCCTTTTATACGGTTGGAAAACAACATTAACTGCTTAATTTCAGCTTCTGGTCTCTCAGTGGTTTATGATTTGCCAAAGTGGCCCTTTGAACCTTTTATCTTTGGTGGTGGGGAAGAAATGCCCTTCCAAAATTGGCCTCACTTTGTCCAAACCGAACAGAAATGTGCTGACAGTTTCTGCTCACAGGGCTGGTGATTAAAGCCTAATGGGGCTCCTGATGTGATAGCAAACAGAGACAGGAAATGTCCATCTTTAAAAGAGACGTATCATTAATTTTGAAGCCTGCAGACAAACTCTTACAGCAACATCTGAGCAGGCTTACTGGGGAATGGCGGAGCAGAATCCCTATTAGACCAGAAATGACTCAAAAGGAGCCCTGAGTCACAGCTACATTAGAGGAGTCTGGTAGGCCTAGTCATGTTCAGCTTTTTATCGGTAATAATGACTTCTCTTAAGGAAAGCAAGTACTTTTGGGTTTTCCTTTTTCACTAGCTTGCATAACAAAAGAATATGTAGATATAATTTATTATCACTGACTAAAATCTGAATAAAAATAAAAGGATGAGTTCATTTTGCTGCCTTTTTCTTTCTTTCTTTTTTGTCATGTTTTGCCTGCCTAAAGAGGATATATTATGAAAATTCATATTTTGCATATTTTTGTACTTTCATTTGGGTTTCTGCTGCTTCTTAAGATAGACCAGTGCTTACAAAAAACAACCCAGCAGGTTTTTGGTAATAATTTGGTATGTTTTGGTGTCTGGAAAATTAGCTATTTCAAACACCTCTAAAATGTAACGTCACAAATCAGCAGACACTGCACCTCAGCAAACTCAGCAAAGCCCAGACTGTTACCTAGCAACCCAGGCTGAGATTGGTCAACTGGTTTTATCGCTCTATGCTCTGTACAATGGCTGCTGGAAAAGTCAAGTGTTTTGTTGTTGACTTACCATTTAGAAACCACTAGCTGTGTTTTTGTTTGTTTGTGCAGGAGGCTCTGATTCTGTTTTTCAAAGATGTATGGTTGTATATCGGGCATCTGTTTGCAGCAATGGGAGTGCAAAGGTTCAGTTACGGGCATGGCCTGCATCAGCTTATTTGAATTTAATGTGACGAGAGCCTAAAATGACTCATTCTGAAAGAAGATCAAGTTAGACAGAATTGAAGGAGGAAATTATTGCACATTTTATTTTATTATTACTTTATTAACCTAAAGACAACAAGCTACAGCTGATTCAGGCAACACATTGGAGGAGACGATGTTACCAAAGACAGAGAATAAAAGCAAAGGTTTGGGTGAAGAAAGGAAACTGCATTTTTATTAGCCAAGGTCATCTTTGACATTAAAATTTTGTTGATGAAAAGCTGTTTCAAATGTCTTAAAAGTAATGTGTAACATGTAAAAAACGGTAAAATCTAAAAACCTTACTGCGGTACTTTCAAAAGTAATTTTTGTAATATTTATTGTGATAGTAAAACTTTAATTACCAAAACAACAACAAGGAGGACAAATTTAGCTACAAAGAAGTAAAATGTCCCAATTTCTACTAGTCTTTGGCCACAAAAGGACAAAATGTACCTCTCATAATAAAATTTCGCTTTAATGAGACATATCCTATTTTCTAGTTTCACCAGGTTATTTTACTGTACTCTGCTTTCTAAGCTACAGTGTTCATCCATAACATTCTAAATATCCTTGAGTTAAAGTTTCCAGTGCTTTTCAGTGTTGTTTCTATTTTAAAAGATCTCCGTTTAGAGGTCTCCATGAATCACCAAGTTTTAATTCATTCGGGAATCCAAAGAAATGTACTTTTGATAAAAAAGAAAAATCAATCTCTTTTCACTCGGTTGGTTTTTAAAACTGAAAATAAGCTGCAGATCAAATGGACAAAGTACCATCAAGAAAAAGTTTAAATTTAAAATCTAGAAATAAAGCTCCTTGATGAAAGTGCAACATTGAAATCCTGATAAATCTTACATTACATTAGTCCCTCATTACAAAACCATGTTCATTATACAGTAGCTTGTTATAATTTAAAGCTGAATCCAAATGCCAAATTTAGACTTTCTTCTACATTCAATAAGGTATTCATGTTGCCCTCAAAGATATCTGCATAAATGTAAATATAGCTTAAAAAACCTGAATATTTTTCATTCTTAAGTTAAATTAGTCCTTTGCAACCAGTATTGAAAGGTATGTCAGGCCAGTATGACTTTTGTTGTTGTTTTTGTTTGTTTTTGCTTCAACCAGATGCTTACAGTCCTCGACTGCTCTGGGATCCATCACTGGTTGTAGCTGCCTCACCACTGAACTGTATGCTAAATGAAAGGTTATATGCACACCCTGGATGACTCTTATTTACAATGCTATTATTGATTTGGTTCTTATTTATTAATGCATTTTTCTGAATGTTATCATGCCTTACAGTTGAATGACATTTTGTATTTATTTGTTTCTCTGGTTCAAATGGAAACAGAGAAAAGTTTGAGTTTCTGTCCTTCCTCTATCCTCCAATCTGAACTGAAAGTCAAACATGACTTCAATAAATATTAAGAATCCCACAACAAATTTTTTTTTAGTTTTAAATCGTACATTTTTACTCTTTTAAATTGTTACTGTAATAACTCTTGTCAATGGTTTTTGGTGCTTTATTTATTTTTAACGTTAGTTTTTGTTGTCTGTTCGTCTTGTTCACTTTGACGTTCTGCTTGATTGGTCTTTTATCTGGCTGAATAAATATTTAAGAGCAATAAAGTACAAAAACAAATCTTTTTAAACGGCAAATTTTCCAAAATCTCCAAATATTCTGAAATCTTTGGCAGGCAGATGAACACAAGCACTTCCTTTTTTTTATTTTATTTTTTATCATTGTAAACCTCAATGAATACGTCATTAAAAATCGATCCTCACTCTGCCAGCATAATATTGTAGTAATGGTAGAATCTGTATCAGCAGGTAAACAACATGAATGTACAATCTGTTCTTTCTGGGTTTTGTTTATTTGGCTTTAGCTCGTCTGTGACATGAATATTATTTTTACGCATTGCGTAAAACATCAGGCAGAAAAACAAACAGTTTTTCTAATTTTTTTGTGAAAAAGTTTACAGTTCTTGGAGGGGAGATATTCCAGGTTTACAAATTTAATAGCAGTGTTATGAAAGAAAAACTTCAGGAAAAAAAAGGAAATTATATAAAAATTATATACAATTTTAAGAATTACATTTTATTTTTAGCTGATTTTAACTTTATCCAACCTTTTTTTCATCACAGGTCACAGGTAATCTCTTTGTGTTCATCAGACATGAAGGAAAACATCATCAGACCTCCCCTGCTGATTCCTCATTATTATCCTGCTGGTGTTTGTGTCCATTTGCATTGAACGTGGAACCTGCGGATGTTTGTTTTGGTCCATTAGGGGGCAGCAGAAACACACTCTGGTGTTAATCGACCTGTTTGCACCTCCTTTAAATCTGAAGAAACATGTGGATGCACAACATCGTCTGTCAGCCTATTGGATGTATTAATTTCTTTGTTCGCCTCTCTGCTTTAAGCTTCACTGAACCCTGAATTAACTTTTCACGCTGTTTGCATTCAAATGATTTTACGCAATGTTTTTATATCTTGATGGGTCTATCAGGGTATAAACCTGCAACCTGGACGATTAACCGAAGTTGCAGAGTTTAAATCCTTTTACAGGCAATACAGATGCGTCTTTTTCACTAAAGTGAATACTGCTGCTGTCATTTTTGGCTAAACTAATTTATGTACTAAAGCTGATACTGTTTCATGCTTTAATTGCTACTATTTGCGATTAACTCACTGGTGAGGCATAACATTATGACCTCCCTGCCTCCTTGTGCTGCCACAACATGTCTTATCTATCGAGGACGAAAAATCTGTTTTCTTCTATTGCTCAAATGCCCACTGTTGTTGCTTTAGAAACGCATTGTGTTTCCAAATGCTTGGTGATTTTTACTATATTTCATGAACTAAATATGCATGGCCACTACTGAGGCAAGATAAGAAAAAGACCAGTCCCCTTACTGATTTTATCTGAGTTTTGCTTTTTTGTCCCATTAAGATATTTCACATCAACAAAAACCCAAAGAATTTCAATATCAAAGTAGAATACAGATTGCAGATTTCAAATGGTTTAATTTACTATGCCAAATAATAACTTCAATCCAACCTAGCCCTATGTAAAAACTGACCATGTGGCTGGTCACACTTTAAATTAATGTTTAAAGTGTGTTTAAACTTCAAAAATAACAATCTCTTAAATAGAACCTAATCACCAACATGAAGTAGGCTAAAAGATCTCAAAAAGCAAAACACATTATGCCCCAGAATAAAGACATTAAAAATTAGATATACATTCTGAGAGAAGTTTAAGTTGTTTCTGAGGTTTTGAACCTCAGCAAACCACAGAGGAAGCCATTAACCCAGAGTGGTAAAGATTGCAGAACATTCCGATTAATGACCGGTCGACTAATATTTTAATTATTCTACAAGACCACAAATAACCCATAGAAACATCTAATTAGAACTCAAAATCCAGTCTTTGACTAGGCCATCAATTTTGACACAGTGGTATAACCTTAAAGAGAATGCTCATGCTTAAAACCAGACAGTCTGGGTGAATTAAAACAATTCTACAAAGAATAGTGAGCCAAAATTCATCCATAGTAATGTAAAAGACTCTCTGCTAGTTATCACAAGCACTTCATAGCTGCTGTTGTCACCAATGGTAGCACAGGCAGTGATTATTTTCAGGGGGTAATTACTTATTCCCTCACAGGAGCACGGAAGCTGCTTTTGTTTAAAATAAAAATTAAATGATTGCTTGAACTTGAAACTGAAACTTGTAGGTAGTCGTTTTTGTTTGATATATTAAAATTTGTTTGATCAGAGAAATGTTAAGCGTGACAAAGACAAAAACAGAATAAAATAGATTTCAGTGCAACAGGAAAGTCTTCAGCCACACCATTATTGACTTCACATCTTTCTCCCTAACAAATGATTGATCTGCCCACCTTTTCTTAAGTCCTTCACTCCCGAAACAACACCGGCCAACCTCCCCGCTGTTCTTCCCTTCCTCTGACTCTGGTATTTCCCACAAAAAGCCCCCCGCCTTTCCTCCTCCTCCTGCCAGCCTCCCTGTCATCCCCCTCCTCCTTCCCCTTCCCTCTCCTCAGATGGATTCTTCAGTCAGTCGTGTGGAACCAGAGCGGCTGCCGGAGAGACAGACGCAGAGAGAGGCTGCTCAGAGCAGACGCCGGGTCAGAGCGCTCAGTTTGCTTCAGACAATCACAGGGCAGAGAGAGACGAGTGCACAGGAAAAAGAGGTAGAACACCACAGAGAGATAGGCTGCAGAGAGGGAGAGAGAGAGACAAGAGGGAGGTAAATATGTGACAGGATGTGGTTTCCCTGAGCTTGCACAACATACTTTGAGCATGACCTAAACGCACCGAGTGTACAAGTGTGTTTGAGCTCCGTTAGGTGCTGAAGAGGGGGGAAAACGAAGCCAACCGCTGGAGCTGTTGTTTCTGCTTGTTTCTCAGACGGAGGATTGTGTTTTCTCTTCAGAGAGCCCGCTCCTCTGCAACCTCCGTCAGCTTGTTGGACAAGATCTGAAGCAGTGTTCTTGTCTTTCACACTTCTAAAGTAGAATGAGATATTCTGACGGGAGTTCTGGATTTGTCTCCAAGCAGTGAACTTCTCAACCAGATTGTTAAACAGGTAAGTTTGCTTCTTGTTTCAGCGGTTCACCATGTGTGTCTTAACAGATGTTTTGCTCTCTGGGCTCCCGCCTGATCCTCTGGATAGCAGCCACTGTAAACTTAAACCACATGGCTGTAAGTGTTTACTGTGCAACAGGGAGCTGATTCACACCACAATCCATGAGTGTGTCCGACACACAGCTTTAAATCCACAGCCACCGCACGCAAAATGTTTGATCGTCTCAGAGCAACATGCAAAAACAAACAGTCATCCTGAATATAAATAGATCTGGTTGAATAGAAGTGTGAAATTGGCCACAGATTAAACCCAGATACGGTTGCTGTCACTTGTGAGATGAATCACAAATTGATTTCTGAACTGTTGTACTGTACAATCATAAAGACAAATCAAGTGCAACCTGCTTATAGAAGCACCTGGCATACTCTTCATCACACTGAGGTCTGCTGACATCTTTTTTCTGGTCCAACCTCAGGAGTTCAATCAGATCCAAATCTGGACTTTGACTGGTTGATTGCGACATCTCGTCTGTTTTCTTTTGCAGGAATTCTGTTGTAGGTTTTCTGCTGTGTTTGGGACCATTGTCCTGCTAATGACCCAGTTTGGGTTTAGCTTCAGCTGCTAGACAGATGGCTTCTGCACATTTTTGGTGTACAAAGGAGTTCATGGCTGGGTAAATAAACGCTGTGGCTGCAGAACAAGCACAGATCATCATACCATTGTGCTTTGCAGGTGGTATGAGGTATATGCGTGAATATGCAGATTTTTCCCCCCCCGTCCAAACATATTTACTCGCCTACCTTGTGACCAAATATTTTTGTCTTGTTCTCATATGTCCAAAGGTCACTGTTCCAGATGTCTGACAGTTTGTTGGGGTGCACTGGTTATGTTTTCGTAAGCTTTTTGGAGAGAAGTAGCTGTCTTCCCCTCCAAACTTAGCATTAATCCTATGAATGGTTTTACCTTTAAAATGCTAATTAAGGAGTTAATTAGCATGTTGTTTTGTCTGACTCTGTTTTGGAGCTGTTAGTTTTTTCATGGCGTTGCATAATCTGACCTTGGCCTCATTTTGCTGAGATATCTACTCCTTGAAAGACTGGCAACTGTCTTAAATATTTCACAATTGTGAATGACAAACAATCTGTAGAATAGTGGTAAGCAAAATGTGCAATGCAAAAAACATATTTGTGCCAACGTCTTCTGAATATAAGCTGCAAAGCGTATAGCGTAAAGTTTTTAAACATAAAAAAAACATTAGAAACATTAAGATGTGTTTTTATATTGAAAATTAAAGGAAGCGTTTTAATTAATTCCTATTCTTTAAAGCAAATTTTTAGTACAACTTAATATTTTTATCAAGATTAATATGCGACTCTTCATTATTTACCAAAAATACTTAAATAAGTTGACATAATTTGCTCAAATAAAAAACTAAGTGGATTCAGTTGCACTATTTAGGTCAGCTCTGAAAGTTCAATGCAAATTTTGCATTAAGGTTGACAGAAGAAATGCTAAAACATAAATTTATTTCCTCCTTTTTTTAAAATAAAGCATGCCTCATCATTTTTGATAAGTTTTTAAAATCAGTTGTAGATCCAAAGAGCCACAGACGTCCCCAGAGCCACAAGTAGAGAATCCCTGCTGTCGAATGAAGGATTTCAGATCCTTCAATGGCACTGCAACTCTTCTCAGATTGATGGGCAGCAACAGTTGCTTCTTTAAGGTGATTGGATTTGACTTGTCCACACCTGTAATCAAGTGCAGTTGATCACCTGGCTACAGCTTTCATTGTTAAATCCTGTAGAAAAAGTTACGCTATAAGCTAATAACTTTTGTGTGTGTGCTCCATTGGTCAAGCGATGACATTTCATTTCCAATTTCGCTGTTGTGTCTTTGTGCACTGACAATAAAATAAGTCTAAGTCTAATAAGCCTAAATCCCTGCCGGTTTGTCCTTTTCTCCCTGTGAATGTTTACCTGGTTGCTGCATGTTCTCTGAGTCAGACATTCATTCGAGTGAGCATGCAGCTGGAGGTTTAAAGGGAAAACAACTTGCACGGGTTGAAGGAGGAGTCCAGGACTGTTGGGGAGTAGAGAGGAAGAGCCAGGGGTGGAGTGAACAAGAAAAATGACTGCGTGTTTGGGGGTGAAAGTGAGTGAGAGAGCTCAGTCTCAGTGAACTGCTGTTAATTGGTTCCAGCTGGTGAGATGTGGAGGACCAGCCTGCGATAACTCGGCAGCGCAGGAGGGTCAGGAGTTTTCTCTTAGACGCACACACACACACGCACTTCATACGAGTAATACAGCTGATTATGTTTTGTCATTCAGGGTTTTTTTTGTGTAGATTATATCAGAAACACAAGAAACAAAGTCAAAAATAGTAATGACATAAATTTATTTTATCTGACCTTATTTACCTGAATCCTATTTATAAGCCTAAATTAAAAACATTTGATTATAATTCAGTAAAAAAAAAGTATTTTCTTTCTGAAAGGATAGATCAGTGTTTCCTAAAAAGTTCTACGTTTCTTTTCTGAGCTTTGTAGAAAACAAAACCTGTTTCCTTGACCGCGTTATACATCTTATGTTTAATTTCATGATTAGAAGTTCCACTTTATTAATACTCCAAACAGTACTGCATAAGGCTATCATGCACTTACTTGGAAACAGTTCAGTTTAAGGTTACTCTTCATAGTCAAAGTTTAGCTCACTTAGATTAAAACCAAAACCTCTCAGAATGTTATTTCTTCATTTTCTTCCCCCAAACAAACTTATTCTCATTCCTTTAACATTCACTAGTTGGTAGGTCATCTAATTAAGATCTTTAGCACCATCTGGACTTGTTACACCAAAGATCAAACATGAGTCACGTCAGGTCTTTGGTGCAAACGGTCCAGGAAGGAAACTAGGAGATCTTTGTCTCTGACTCCTCTGTCTCAAAGGGCGTCTTCCTGACCAGACGCCCTAACCATCTGACTCAGCAGATCTGCTCCAACCCTTCACAGATGACAGAATGCCTCCTCTGATCTCTTATGCTGGATCTAAAAGTTTCAGTCATGATTGAATGCCATGACTGAGAATACAGATAGACTAATAAATAAGGTTGCTTCACATTTTGGCCCAGGTCTGCATAGGCAACTCCAACCAATCTGTAAGTCCCCTGCTCCATTCTGTCATTTCTCATGAACAAGATGCTGAGATACTTAAACTACTCTACTTGAGGCAGACTACAGAAGACGATTAGAGCCACTAAAATGAATACATTAAGAAGACTTTCAACTTTTCATCTCAGAACTATGACTTCTCAAAACTCACACTGTTTTCTGAGTTCTGACCGCTGATCTCCAAAGATTAGAGTCAAAATTCTGAGGAAAACAAATAATTTTTTTTTCCTTTAATAGTGGTCCTAGACCTCTTCCATAAAAGACTCATCACCCACCACATCATAAGGGTGTAGTCCAGATCCATTGGCTCTGACGGATTGGTAATTAACTTTATGTAAAACGGCACAATGTTCAACACAAACATAAATGACTTAGACTTAGACTTAGACTTGTACTTTATTGATCCTTTGGGAAGACTCCCTCAGGAAATTGAAGATGTCACCATTTAGAAAAAGCTAATTTGCATCTGCAGTTTTTTGGCAAGTTACAAATGTGGGCTAACTTTAGTCCCAGCCACTTTACATTATACTAAATGTTCAAAACTGTAACTAAACCATACCGTAGAAAAAAAATCCAGCAAAGTGGGCGCAGCCAAGGAATGCTGAGAGGCGTGGCCGAATGTGGCACATTGCAAATACGTCACACATTTGTAAAGCTGAGTAACAGCATTGATCAGTCCTCCATGCGGCCATGCATCGTCCAACTAGTCCAACTCCTGACTCACCGTTGGGTGGAGGTGTGTGTCTGAGTGAGAAGGTTTAATACCCCCACGCAGGGCTGTGTGATGCAAAGCTGCACCACTTTAAACAAATAGGATAATTCAACCATTAGAACAAAGGAGGCCAGCACTGAGATGGTTTTAGACAAAATAATGGGGAACTAAACAAATTTACACAAAACTGTCAAAATTTGCATGGTAAAATAAACATAACCCTAAATAACCTATTTAGAAAGTTAGCAGCAAATAAAGTCGATTGGGGGGTTAGTCATACTTTAATTCCTCAGGTCACTTGAAGTCTACCTTTCCTATCTCTAACTCTTTAATCTGAACCTTAAAATCAAATCCAACTCATCATTCAGGAATCTGAAGCTATAGAAATAGAAAGAAATGTCGTCCTCCCTCTGGCGCATTCAGACAAAGCCATCAACACAACCTACTTGCAAGATAAACAAGAAATTAAACTTATCCAGTTTCATGATATCTATTCAAAAAACACTAATGTAGCATAAATGGAAACACAGACAGTACATACATGTGTTCATATTATAATCAGTTGTGTAGACGAGAATACGTTTACTGCAGACACACAACACAGCACACGTGAACGCTGCAGAAACACATGACCTTTTACACACAGCTGCACATGTTCACAGACGCATTGTAAAGACATGCACATGCACGCACATGTACAGAAGAGGCATTACTTTCTATAGAAACATTTACACCAGAGCAGCCCGCCCCACTGGAGCAAGGCTGCTGTAAACGGGGAAGTGGTTGTGGTTTCCACTCTGGTACGATGTCAAACCAAAATGGGAGCCATTAGTCAAGCCAGAAAGTTCAAACGAGGACTAATGTAGACATTTAATAACCCAAACTGGAAGGGAACATATGGCTTCACTTGGGAAGGGAAGGAAATTATATGATAGTTATATTTTTGCTTAATGAAGCTGATTTGCAGGTCTGAAATTACGATCCGTATCTTCCTTTTCTAAACATTTATTTGTGTTCTGTCAGATTGAATGCAATGCTATGTTACAAAATTATTAGATTTTTTTTAGCGTAAATTTAATAGATGTGTCACTTTTACTAATAGTGAATGCCTAAGCTTCACATTATAGGAGGTGCACAGAACTGACTGAGTCCTTAGCTCTTTATATTTCCTTTAAACCTAATTCTAGCTCTTAAATGTCATCTTGATAATCATTACTCATATTGACGAGAATAAGAAAGACGACTGCAGCAGCTAATGAGCTCCTTCTAATGTTAGAGGAGGTGTTTTGTAATGATTAGCTAATCCAGCTACTTTATTTGGCAGACATTTTTATTCATAATTTTAACCTTTATTGATGACTGTAACATTTACGAAGGTAGATTTGTGACCTTTATTAATAATTTTATATTATCACCCATATTAAACAGTGACTATTAAATCTTACAGCTAAATCCCACTCATCTATCCTTTTTGTAATAAGCCCGTCATGCAGTGCCTTCTAAAAAATATTCAGCTCACCAGGACATTTTCAAATTTTGTCAAGGTACGACGACAAATTTTGGTGCATTTTGTTGGGATTAAGATCAGGACAAAGCAACAAATGTGTGTAGATTTAGCTGAACCCATCTTCCTAAAAACTCTTAACAGCTTCCCTGACTATCTTGATAGGTTTGCAGTCTTGCAGTCATACTCTTCCTGTTTTCTCATGATACAGGAGATATTTCTATTGTTTTGTAAAGTAAGGGTCTCCACAACTTGTTTGTTCAGTCATGTTCTGAAACAAACAGATGTATTTCCACTGAGAACAAATTAGAAACAGGTTGTGCTGGATTTTATTTACAACTTTTATCAGAATGGTATTTGTAAAATGCTTTGAAAGCGATTATGGACGTAGTTTTGATTTTGTATTTTTGCTTCAGTGTCCTGCATTTGTACATTTAGTCCTTTAGTTCTTTGTCACCTTTTGTCTTTGTATGAGATGTCCTAATCCTGAATATTTGTTGTTCACTATTTGCAGATTCAACCATTTTTATGTGGAATGTAACTTGTAAAGTTCTGCTTGGGTTGCTAGGTGATGGGGCTGGGTTTGGCTGTGGTTGCTAGGTAACGGCGCAGTGCCCATTGATTGTGACACCAAAAACCATGAACTTGTTAGCCAAAAAACATTTGGAGTTTTTTTAAAGCAGTTTTAGGAACAGTTGAAACCCAAATGAAAGTATGAAAATGTTCAAAATTCACATTTAAAACATAAAATAAGTCTCCTTTGATGTATTCTTTTGTAAAAAAAATAAAGTATAAATACAACGCATTTCTTATTACATTCATTCAAAAGGATTAAATAAGTCATATAGAAACTCAATAAGATTTTGAGCTCCATTTTTACCAGCTTTTGTTTTATTTTATTTTCATTGTTGCTCACTTCCAGTCTTCACTGTTGACAAAAAAAACCCGGCCAACTCAGATCTTCGTGAATTCAGCTCCTGATGGGACACACCCATAATCCCCAGGTTTCTGTCACAGCTTTATTCAGTCAGTAATCACTCTCACCTGGTCTCCATCGCAACAGTCAGCTTCCCCTCAGCATATCTTCTGTTTCCCGTCATGCTTTGACGAATGTTGTCTTCCGTCCGTGCTGCCAGGTTTCGTCCATTGGAGTTTGTCCTTGTAACACGACAAATTGTGATATAGTTAAATACTTTTGCAAGGCGGCGAATTTGCATATCTGTTACATTCAGCTGCTGCCAGGTTCCTTATTTGGGTTCTGAATGTATTTTCTTCAACGAGCTGCCGCATCGTTTATTTTCTGAGAGCATGTTGACTTTCTTTCGCTCCAGTCTTTTAGCAAACAGCTACTTTAATCACTTTCTGTTTGCTATCTGATCTGGGCACTGTGAATCCCTCTGTGCCGTGTGAAATTTGATTAAGGTAATCATTGACTCATGTAAACCTTATTGTGCTCTCTACTGCATTCAGTGTATGGAGACTGACACTAATATATGCTGTTTTGTTTTTGTTATTTATCTTTTTTTTATTCATGGTTTTATTTATTTTGATTCGATTTTATGTTTAATTTTTTCACAAACAAACAAATCTACTGTGGGATATGAGAAGGTTTCTTTTATGTAATGCCAATAATGGCTCATCTTTCTATTATTTAGGTATATAAGGGATTATTTGATATACTATTATTAGTAAAACCAGTAAATTAATTTTTAATAATTATATTCTGCTTTGCTTTATTTCATTTATTCTGTTGAATGTTAAATATCTTACATCTAAATCTGTCAGGGGTATGAATAATTTTGGGCCAAACTGTACACTTTTCTTCACTCATCTCAGTTTTATAGATATTATCTTATTTGAAACTGACATTTTACTCCTAACTAATGATAACCCATTGAGATTATATGTACAATCATATAAAAACATAAAAATAAAAGTCAATATTGAGGCAGAGGCGTAGCTTTGTCTCAGACTAAAGAAATAAAAGCTGAGCTCCCCAGATATTTCTTTCAGTCAAAGCAACTTGTGTTGTAATGGGTGGTCAGGAAAATTGCAGCACTATTGATTGGGTAATGTCCAACATGGACATGTCAATAGGGTGCATAAAAATCCAAGAACTGAGCCGGAGCTAGCGTTAATAAAAAATGACCTGCCCAGAGCAATTTCAAAGAAAGCAAAGAATCACTCATGGGAAATCTCTTCTAAACCCCTCGTGTTATAGAGAAAATGGGAAAGACGGGAGAAACCAGAGAATTTCTTGTTTTTGTTTGATATTATTGCGACTTCATTGCTTCGAATTTATTCTTTGTTGGCTAAAGTCAAACTAAATGTTTTTTCATATTTCAGAAATTTAAAAGAGTGATAATTCATGAGGGACATGAATGTTTGGTTACTGCATGGAAACAAGGATTTTTTCCAGGAGATGAGGAGCGATGGAAACCTTGCAGGGACCAGGAAGAAAAGGAGGGGAAAAAAAATCCAACAATGAAAGGTTGCGGAAGATTGGTGCTATTCTTCTCCAGAGATGAGGATGGTCGTAGAGGGGTTTGTTCCCATGGCAATATCTCCCTGGATGGGAGCGAGTGTGTGTGTGGGCATTTGTGTGCGGGAACGGACTGGGCCTTGAGACTGAGAAGAGATGAAGGTGGGCCAAGGCTGTTGCACTCTTTGGAGACACTGGAAGCCTTGAAACAGCCGAGAATCCTCTGACAGCCTCTAATGTTTATTCGCATTCGCCTCAACTCCACTTACCGTCTTCCATCCTCATTGTATTTATGTTTAATCCGTCCTTTTTAAAATATGAATCGCCCTTGGACACTAAAAACAAAATTAACTCAAAGAGTTGCACTAACATTTTCACATTTGGCAACCATGGCCGTCTTTTGAGGAATTTTTAGGTTCAGATGAGATGCTTTCTTCAACTATGAATGAAAGTCCTTATTTTAATTTCGTACTTCAAACCAGAATTTTTGGTAATCTTTTAGTCCACTCTGGCAAATTACAAATTAGCGTGTTTTGTTATTATAGTCATTTAACTTGTCAGAAAATACAATTAATTTTTATTAATGTTTTATACATTTACTGGCAGGCCTGGATGAGTAAAAGGCTTAAAGATAAATAGGTTTGACTACAGAAAATGTTGCTCTCATAAATTTACTCTGGGGGGAAATCCCACATTACAAAATCCTTTTTCTCCATGTTGTCATTATGAGAGAACTAAGTCATCTTCTTTTACATTTAACAAGTTTGGAGCACAGAGAAAGAGGAATCTATGACTGTTCCTTTTTGCATAATCTTTTTGGACTGTTCATTGAGTCCTGGGCATTGAGTCATTTTCTTTGTCTCAGCTCAAATAAATTCTTTTAGGACTAAGATGGCATTGGGATAACATTGAATTTGAGTGTAATAAAGCATTTCTCTGTTGGCTTGGTCATGCATTTTGGATCATTGATCAAAGATTCAATAAAGTCAGTTTTATTGTAGAGTCCATCCACACAGTTTTGGTTATAATATCCTCATATTCCCTTTTTTACAAGCTTCCCAGATCCTTAGCAGAGAAATAAACTTGAATAAACAGAACCTCCATCATACTCAACAGTGTGAATGAGTTGCTTTTCCACATATTTACCTTTGGTTTCATATCAGATATTGAAGAAAAGTTCAATATTTGTTCCATGTGACCAATTCAGTTAAATCCAGTTCAGCTGGTGAATAACATGCAATGAGCTTATTTTGTGAATGTTATTGCACATTTGGTGCAAGCTGATTGGATTGATGATTTTTATTCTATTCTCTGATAGTTTTTAAGCATACACTGCACAGTATGCTACTAAGAACAAAAACTAGAGTAAAAAGAAGCAAAAAAATAAATATAGCGTAAGCTCAAAGACACATTGTGAGAAAACTTCTCAAAATCAATAGAACAAATAAAGAGGATACTGTAGAGGAAACAATCTCTGTTAGTAAAGATAATGACCTAGATTTATGGATTCTTGATCTCAGATTTGCTTCTGCGAAGGGTTCAGAGTCCTATAAATAATAAAGTTAAAGTAAAAATATATATCTTTTAATGATAATTCTGACTTTTACATCTGTGTCTGCTCTGATAAAGTAGGGAAAAAGAAACATGCAAATATTCTCTCAGGAAGCAGCGGGACCATTGCTTTACATTTAAAATCAGTGAAGTGGAGGAAAAGCCTCTTTCTCATCTGCTGAGTCTGCAAAAAGGTTCACAACAGTCACATAATGTAACTCATGTAAATGTTGAAAGGAAAGAAGAAAGGAAGAAGGGGATTTCCAGATTCAACATCAGGGGTGTGTGAGTTCATTCATATGTAGCTCCACTGCTTGGAAAATTGACAAAATATTATTTTTTTCAGATTTTTCAGAATGAATATCCTTGTAATATCCCAAACATGTCTGCCAATGGAGCTTTTTTTTCCCTCACACTTTCCTGGTTAAAAGTGTATGAGACAAAAAACAAGACATGTTAAATGACACAGTTTGTGTAGCTGACGTCAATAAAACCTACTTAGTTTTGATCTAGTTCAGAGATAACGGTGATGCAGGATGATGGCGTGTACTTTCAAATGTTAAAATGAGAGAACACACATGAATGGCCAGTTTTCTACACATACAATTATCTGAACATTAGAGATGGGATTCTCCTGCTCATTCACTATGAGCAGGAGAAAGTAAACCAAAAGTGTGCAGAGCGCGTGTCCCACTTATCTACTTTAGATGTTCCACTGAGATGAGTAAAGCTTCAATGCTACATATTTACCAAGGTCCTCTAACACTCAAAGCTTTTTCCTTTCTGTTTTTCTATGACTGATGTTGAGTATTATGCATGTAGCTATATGTGTAACTGAAAACAGCATAATGCAAAAAACCTTTGGTAAAAACACGAACGTTACTAAAAATACAGAAACTGTATATTTGAAAAGACTTATCAGCCAACTGAATAACACCCAAAAATGACTCGAAACTTTAAGTTGAGCAATTATACCGTACTCTACATAACTCTTGTCTTGTCCCTTGTTTTTATCCGTTGTCTGAGCAACAGCTTAGCTACAAATACTCCAGGTGGGTTTAGTGTGGAAAAACATGAATATGTGGCAAAATACTGTTAAATATAGTGAAATGATACTTTTTATTAAGTTTATTTTCAAATGATCCTGGATATCCTGTTAGAGATCAGGGCTTTCAAAACTTTAAATATGACATTGTTCTTAGAAACAACACATTTTTGTAAGTACTGTAAATACTCCCAGCGAATACATTTATTAAAATAAAAGATGGGATTTTTCTAAAATTTTCAGTTTGAAGTTATTCCACTTTGATTCAAAATGGACTTATTCTAAGTGTGGATTGCTCTTCAATTATAGATCACCTAAAGTTTTCAAACTAACATGTACTGTCCTTCATTTAAATTGTATCCCATTTTGTTGATGATCCCCTTTTTGGATATTTATTCACCTGCACTTCCCAGATTGTACTTAAGTACTCACCACCAAAATCACCTCAGAGCTCGACTTTTCTTGTCAGACTAAAAAGATCAAACATTTAAAACCGGCCCAGAGCACAGAGGAGATAAAGTATTTGAAAGCAAGCTGGCGAAATCAGGCTTAAAAGTGAGACTACATGGAGAAGAACAGGAGAAAAAGTGTCCTAATTAATGTCTTTGTCTATTAATCCATTCTGAAGCTTGCCAAACTGCTGGGTTTGATCTGTCCAACACAACTATCAAAGCCCTATAACGTGGTCCTGTAATGTGGGGGAGATCTCAGTCAGGCAGCATTAAGTTCTGTCACTAACACTGAAGCCTGATAGGCTCTTTGTATGATCATCTTTCATGCTGAAGTGTGATTTTCTAATAAGAATAACTCTAATTTAAAGCTCCATAAACCCATTTTTCTGCATGAATAGTGACTCAAATGACAATCTAAAGACTGCCTCTCATTGTGACAGATAAAAAAAAAAAGGACTTGCTGTGAAAATCTGCAGCTTTGGAAGGATTTTGTAGTCTAATTAGACAACTGCTATTGTTTCAGTGGCAGGAAAGATGCTGTGCTCATCACAAAAATAGAGAAAATTTACCGTGCACAATCTTCTGTGCATAAAATGTTTGAGAGACAAGCCTAGGATAAAGCTGCTAGCATCCGCAGCGTAATTATAACAGAAGAAACGTCTAATAAGAGATCTAAAAATAAAGTAAAAAACCAAGAAAAAAAGATTGACCATTAAAAAAAAACTGAATGAGATTTCTTTCAAGTACATTACAAGTCTATAGTTTAGTGTGCACATAGTTTTAAATTGTTACTGCAACCGGTTTTAACTGATGCACCAAAGGGTTTCTTTGCATGGACATATTTATCTACAGGTTTTTCTTTAGGAACAACTAAACATTTACAAAAATAATTAGGCCCTTTAAAACTGTCGTCACATTTTTTAGCTCCAGGTGGATCTACTGGACAGCCATAAATGATCAAATTCACATCACAAAATCTCAAGGTGGCTAAGATTTTAGCTAATATTGTTTTTTTATTTATTACTTTATTTTAGTAGATGCAATTCACATGTTTTGCTGGACTGCAGAATCCAGAACCATACAGCGCTGGACAGTGAGGAGTTAGCTGCTGCAGTGCCTTGTAAAGTTTTTTGACGTGTCTTTTTATCGCCACAGGTTGGTGCTTCTGTTAGCTTCGGAGACTCAGTGTGAGGAACTTCAGACTCAAATGTGTTGCTGTGTTTTACGTTTCCCTGCTCTAATACTGCAGGACTTACTGTACATGAGCAACCATGTTTCTATCAATGCAGCTTAAACCAAGAATCACAAACTTAATATCATAAAATATTTTAAATTCTTCAATAACTCAGTCCAAAAGTAATAATGATCTCTTTTATTAATTAATCAAACACAACATAATATCTTTCAAACATTTGTTTCTTTAAATGTTGATGATTATGGCGTACACCAAGTGAAAACCCCCAAAAACAATGTTACTGAATATTTTTCAGCGCATTAAAAATGTTTTTTGATCCAGAAATGCTACATTTAGTCTGTTATGATATACAGAGGAAGTTGATGAGTTGAAATTTGCCTAGCAGTTTTTGTTGCTTACTCTCCACGTGAAAGGTAAGCAACACGAGATCACTGCTAATGAATGTCCACAAAGTACTAAGAATAAGATGGGAAAATTGAGTGGAAGGAAAATATATTGATGACTGGATGATATGCAAGTATTACTTCCATCTACAATGAAGACTGTAGAGCACTGAGCACCAATCCAGTCCTTCTTTATTGTTCTTAGCAGAGCAAACATGTTTCTGACCCTCTGTGGTTCAGGATTGGCTTACGAGGAATATGAAAGTTGTGGCCCATATCTCGGATACATTTCTATGTGTGTAGTGGCTCTTGAATCTCTGACTTCAGCCGCAGTACACATCTTCTGATATTGAAAATGCCTTGTTTCTCAATCCTCTCAAAGTTGTGCTGATCTCTGGCATGATTACTGCACTCTGTGAAAAGTCAGATTCTTTAGGATTGGTTCTTTGTGGCTTTACACATTTTTCCAAAGATAAAACCTAGATGTCAGTGCGTGTTTGAGAGGTATTGTCCAGTAAAAAGAAGTTTTGGTTTGATAGCTGGCTTTAAATTGCTTTGCTTTATGTCTTCTGACAGGTAATTCTTAATAGTTGACTCCTATCAACTGTTTTATCTGAAAGTGCGTCAGTTGAGACTTTCAAAGAAATAAACCAGTTAATTCAGTTTAATACTTTTGCAAATTCCCAGAGGCTGTGACCCATTTGATCAGTGTGAAAGCAGAAAACTGGACAGGCCTCAGACTGATAAACTGCTGTTGACTGGCATGTAGAAAACAGCGCTGATGTTGTCTATCCCACAACTCAAAGTGCTTTGGGATGTTTTGGTTGAAAGGACCAATGGTAAGTGCACCCCGCCCCAACAAAGCAACTCAATCTCTGGCTTATGATCTCGGATAAAGCCTCTTATCGAATAAAACCTGAAAATACCATTACTGGGAGACAAAAGGTAGAACAAAACGGCACACGGATCGTTTCTAATTCAGCAAAAGCCAAATCAATGGCTCTCTTCCTGCTTCTCTTTCATATGTATTTGATGTCAGTCGTCCATGTAAAGCATCCCTGAATCTCAGCTCACCAGATTTCAGAAACACTGAGTGAAAGCAGGGAGAACAGGTTCTGAAAACTTTGTTGATATTCCGCTAAGGTCGTAAGAACAAAATTTTGCAATTGTGGTGTTTCCATTAAATAAGAAACACAATTAAAATCCCATTTGAATATGTTTGTCCACAAGATAAGTCATTAAAAATATATGCCATCATCTTCCTACCACTTCCTGTCATCATCTTTTTCTTTTCCACCAGCAGTAATATCTGGTTGTTGATCACATGACTCGCATGATGCAAAGAAAGTGTTGCCATTGACGTTTTGCAAAACACACTAATTTCATTGCAGCTAAAAATCCACTTTATCCTAGCGCAAAAACTTTTCCTAAATCAAAAGTTTTTTCAAAAATGGTCTGTTTCCACTGAGAAAATGTATTTTTTTTAATTCCGATTTGCGTAGGTTTACGAAAGTAAATTCCTACAACTCATAAACACTTTGGATTTCCTCTGTGAGCTAAACTATAACACTACATCCGTTCACCTTCACCTCACCAGTCTCAAAGCATTCCTTTCCAGTTTTTCCTCATTCACTTGTCTTCCTTACACACCACTTCCTTGACCTCTCTTACTCCCCATCCTATTGTTCTGGCTGCTTCGTCTCCGGCTCTCACAGACTGCATGACAGTGCCGCACCCACCAATCTTGTTTTGCCCTCTCTCCGCAGGGCCGAGGCAGCAATGACTAAAGTTATTTACAAGTCTCTGCAGGCGACAGAGGGGATCCAACAGTTGGAAAATTGAGATTGTTTTGGTTTTCTGTGATGCCAGAGCAGCTCATGATCCTTTCTGGTAAATTGCAGGGCAGCATCCTGAATAATAGGGGGAAGGAGGGAGGGAATTGCTTTTAATGCTGCTTTCCAGTTACCTGGGAAGTCGTAACTCTTGGACGTCAAACCCAAGGTAAAAACATTCTAGTTAAGTAGTCGGAACTTCAACTTGGCGACTATCAGAGACATTGTTTGCAGAACCTCTATAAATCATTTTAAGCTCTACTTTCCATAAGCAAACGGCACTTTTGATTTGTTCAGTTTATAGTTGAAGGCGCTACATGTAACATTGATTTTAGATGCACTCCTTTTAAAATAAACATGTTTCCACCACATCTTACTACTGTTTATGCAAGGAGCGGCCATGTTGAAATGCAAAGTCGACCTTACAAGTCGTAAACTGGAGATAGATGGAGTTACTCCCAGTTTCTTAGTGGGAAATCCGACTTCGGCGGGCATTCCAGTTGAATTTTGCCACAGGGAATTTGGACATTTACAGTTCTGAGTACAATTGGAATGATTGTATAATGATTTTAACTGTGCTAACTCCTTTAAATTATACTTTGCTCTAAATATTAAACTGTTCTTGTCTCCTGAGTCGCAAAACAAGATTTGCAAGTCGATCTCAGACAATAGCATCTTTGCTAGCTAAGACACTGTAAAAGAAATCCTAATTCTGAAAAACTTTTTCCTAAAACTTTTAAAATATATGGTCAGAGCCGTTCTGCTCTCTGTAAAGTAGAGTTGGAAGCCTGATAAGTAGACATTAGATGGTTACCTGCCTGTGGATCGAGCTTGGCGCAGGCTGATTTATTTTGTCGGCAGGCATGCTAACTCTCACTGCCTGTTCTTGACATATTCCTAAAATAGTTATCTGAAAGAGTGATTGGTGGAACTCATTTGCTATAAATATAGGGATTTTTCCATATTAGAAATATGTCCAAACAGCCAACTTTCTTTCAACTAAAAATGTTTAAAGAAATTCCCTTCCTTTAGCCAGTTGGCTGACAGCATGTGGCTTCAGGTTGGTGGTGATTGATAGCAGGATTCCTCTCGTATCCAAGTCACGATTATATGTTTCTCCTAAACAAGACGCACTTAAAACCACCCGACTATCTGCTTTCTAAATGGAAAAGATTTTTAGGAAATCTTTTTCACTTCATTCCTCTTGCTGTGGTCACACAACTGTAATGAATCTTTTGCTTCATCTCTCACTCCTTTTGCTGCTCCCGGCACTCTTGTCATATGCTGATCACCTCTTTTCCTATTCACTGCACTCTAATTGCTTGCTCTTTCTCTCTCTGGACTCTGCTTGCCATGCATTACCTGCTGCCCGCTCCCTTCCTCCACCTCCCCCCATCTTTTTAGATGAACAGTCTCCATCCCGGCCACCCAGCATTTCCCCTCTCTCCCTTGATTGATTCTCACCTTTTCCATTCTCGCTGTTCACCTCATTAACAGAGCCCCCGTCTGCTCATTTCCTTTTTCGCCACCCACTTCTTCCTACATCCCCCCCCCCCCACCCCCCCTTTACTTCCTGTCCTGTCGGCTCTAAAGCGACAGCCGACTTGGATCCTGCAGAGGCCCAGCAACATTCCATAATTAGATGGGAACATAATAAAGAAGCAGAGAGGGTGTCTCATCAGCTGAGGTGGAAGCAGAGGGCACTACAGCCATTCGTCTGTCCGTTCTGTCTGGAGTTTAATCAGACGCACACAATAGGATGCTGTGGCAAAAGCATGCATGATTCAGTACCCCTCCCCTTCTCAATTTACCCAAGCCACCAACAGTAATTCAACAAGTGTATGTGCTGGAACAAATCAGTTTAACGTAGTCATACCTCCAGTAATAATAGTTTCTCTTATCGTTAATGTTTCTTCGACGGTGGAACATTTTAATTATCTTCGTGTCTGCAGAAGTTTTCACAGTGGTTGTTGTCTCGAAACAAACTAAAAAAGCAGCAGTTGAAAGATCTGTTTGCTCCTAAATGTCAAACAAATTTTATTTATATAGCACTTTTCAGCAACAAAGCATTTCAAAGCACTTTGCATCATAAAGAACTGAAACATTACATTTTGTCAAGCGCCATCATCGCACATCAGATTGTTGATAAATTTTTTATTGATTACATTTAAAAAGCAACTCTGAACAGGTGGGTTTTTAGTCTAGATTTCAGTGTTTCAGTTGAAAAACACTACAGTGATTCCAGTGGAAATTGGACATTTATTATTCAAGTTCAACTTGAATAATCACTTCTTTACCAACATAGCTTCTCCTGATGCTGCTGGGCCAAGCAATTCTTCAAGTTTGCCTCCCTTTGCAAGTTTCACAGCGATTGAGAGATCCAGAACTACAAACACAAGGATTTTTAACTCCGGTTCTTGAGGTCCGGAGTCCTGCGTCCAACATGCAAAACAATTGGCTCAATTGTCTCCATCGTCAGGCTGTATTGTCAGGATTGTTATTCTGACTATTTTCTCCAATGCTTAAGTGAAAGCGTCAATAAATTTGAAAATATAATTAAATGTCACTGTTTGCATTTCTGTGTGTAACTGGTGTCTTAATGAAGCGTGTTACAAGTAGGAATGGGTTTTAGAGCAGTATTTGTGTTTGTGGGTCTATAAATGCTGTGATACTCCGACACAGCAATCAACTACCTAAAAAAGTGGTAAGAAATTATTCCTATCAGCTTTTAGTCTGTATTGCCTACCCCTAACATGGAGCTGTGTTCTTATTTCCTTTCCAATATATGTATTTTCCTGTTCTTTACCAGAAATCACTGCCAGCAGTAGAACTGAACTGATTCTGTGATATAGTGTAAATGTGTTTTTGTTGACCTTCAAATGTTCAGGTTGTTGAGTAGCCTTTCTCTTTACCTAACTGCGTCATTTTATTGAATGATCATCTTGAAAAGGGCACCAATAATAATTTTGCAGCTGTATCATATCTGCCTGTTGCCTTTGTCAATGCAGTATGCAGTGCTGTGAAAAAGCAACTACTGACGTCAAGAATACGCTTTAGTGGCAAAGGGTTTTTTGCATTTTTCTTTTACAACATTTTTTAATTCAACCACACACGAGGATTGATGAACAAATGTGAAATGTTTAAGTTTTGAAGACTTTTCCACTTCAAAACTGTCAATTTTCTTTTCCTTCATAGTCATTCAGAGGTAGATTTGCTGGTGTACTTTTGATCACGGTTCCTCTTGCAAAACCCAAGTTTAAGACATCGATGGCTGGAGATTCCCCTTCAGGATTTTGTGGTAGAGAGCATAATTTATTGTTCCGTCATTTACTGCAAGCGACACTACCATCATGATGAAACATGGTGGCAAAATATCTGCTATGCCGTCGGCAAGCTTTGTTTTTATTGGGTTACAGGAAATTGTGTCAAAGTTTATCGGAAGGCATACGGAACTAAATGGATGGCAATTTGAGATGACAACTTGTCAGAAAATGCAAAAGACTGACTGTTCACCCTCTGGTGGTTCAATGATCCTAAACATACTGAGCTACAATGGAATCAAAGCATATTCATGTGCTACAATATACAAAGTACAGACTTAAAAAAATGTATATTCTGTGGAATTCCAAATTCACTTGCAAAGAGCAACGGGTAAAAAACATTAGCTTCTACATTTACAAATTATTGATTTGGAGTGGCTGAATACAAATGCATGTCACACTAACAAATTTTACAAATACCTTTCCAAACACACTATGTCCTTTTCTATTAATAGCATAATTATACACTGTGCAATGTTTGTCTGCCACATGAAATCCCATAAAAGTAACACACTGAAATTTGAAACTGTAATGTGAGAAAATGGGGAAATGTTCAGAGTGCGAATACTTTTGCAAGGTATGTATGGTTTGGAAGCAGCATCACTGAAAAAAAGAGAGGAGGTGAAGATTAAATTTTTAGATTTTTGTTAGAAGTCATCAAAATTGACAGGATGAGAAATGTTCATATTACAGGGACATCTCTGATTTGCTAGGAGATCATGTTTGAGAAATTAATCTAAGATATATAGAGGAGGAACAATAAACAATAGATATGTTGTACAAAACATGTTGGGGAGGAAAAGAAGAGACATGAAGAAAGTGAATATGCTGAGGGTTGTTGTGACAGAGAAAGATTTTAGGGATGGGGTGAGATGGAGCTGTGAGGACCCCCAAATGGGGGAAAAACCATAAATGTTTGATGCAGATCTTTGTTGAACAACTTCTGTTTTTTGTTCTTGTGTTCAGCAGTATCTGCATAGGACTGACAAACTGTGGAGCCATGGGCTGCGGACTGCGAAAGATGAAACCGGCGTCAGACGAGAACAGTCCGGGAAAGATTTACTCCACTCTCAAGAGACCACAAGTGGAGACCAAGGTGGGCGTGGCCTATACGTACCGGTACCTGGACTTCCTGATTGGCAAAGACGGTAAGCTCTACTATTTACTTTTATCGACCCCAGCAGATAATTTCCACATATCTTCCCCTAATGTCCACAGAGAGAAAATGAACTCTCCAGAGCTTCCACTGTTATTGATCTGTTATCCTTACAACCTCATAAAGCAGATACATTACTGTCATTTTACTCTGGCAGGTGGTAAAAATGTGAGTAGCTGCTCTTTTGAGTTTTGTGCTGATTCACGTTACTTCACAATAGGGCAACAGAGTGAGAATGGTAACTCTGCTGGGCAATATCTTCACTTTATGCAGTGTTTGGACTTATTCAACTAGTGCTACATCCAGTATGATTAATTTGACCTCTGAAAATGCCACTATGCCACATCCCCAGGAGAAAAAAACATTAAGGATAGGAGAGATCTGTGTCTCGTGGAGTGAGAGCACGCTGGCTATAATTTTCATCACAATTTTCTCATAATGACAGAGTGTTAATTAGTGCTTGTTGCCTGTATGGCAGCATCTATTATAATTTTACTCCTGACAGTTAGTCAGTCATGATTTGTGCTAATGATATAGAACTTTCTAGACCAATTTGTGTCAAACATGCAGCTGGCGGCCGTATATAATGCGTACCAGAGTCGTTCCTACTACAGCAGGGGATGCAAACGAACTAAATGGACATCACCTAATTGTTTGGAAGGTGTGTTTTTCAAGGTCAGAAGTTTTATCTTGAGAAAATTGTGGTTAGTGGTTGGTTTTATAAAGCAACTAAAGATTTTCTGAAGGCTTCCTTTTAGAACATGAACGTGTGACACCTCCCTTCACAAAAGTAGTTAAACTAGTTATGAAGAAAAGGAGCCTGTCGAGTCTTCTGTGCTTCTTCCTCTCTCCCATCAGAGGTGTTTGTAAGATGGAAGGTGGCCATTTTTTCTGAAATGGAGAATTGGTATTGTTTGGAAAGGAGCACTCCTGGGTGCTTGTGAAAAATTCGCTCAACATTGTGGATTAACCTAGATTAAATTATTTGAAAGGTTGAATTGTTTCAGGAGAAGAAAAACAACTGTTTTTGGTCAAAATTATCTAAAGATTTGATTGTGACGACAAACTAAAGAAGTAAAAAGAGAGAACAAACAAACGTTGCTTCAAATACAAAATGTTTTTAAGGGCTCAGAACACTTTTAGCAAAGTTTGCAAATAAGCAAATAAGTAGAAAAGGCACAAATAGAAACAATGCAATATGGTTAAAATACATTAGATGCCTTCTATTAATATGTTTGCAAAATAACTAATTACCTAGATGTTTCATTCAAACATAAAACTCCAAATGGAAACTCCAGGCAGGATAAGAATGCAGAAAATATTTTGAAAACAACAAAATTGCAAGGTTACTACATAATTTGTATTTAATGGGTTTGTATTTTCCCAGAATTTTCAAGTTAAATTAATATTTTATTGTTTTTCAGGGTCATAATGTGCCACAGGGACATTGATATTCTTAGTATAAAAATATGCTGTAAAATTGACCTCCAAAGCAAATGGTAGACCATTAAACAAATGTAGCCTAGTGTAAGTGTTGACAGCTGGGTTTGACCCTTTAATTTGAGTCCTAAAGGATGATGTCTTGCATTTTTCCAACTTGTTTCTGGTTCAGTACACCTGGTTTTATTTAATGTGTCATTACTAGCTCCACTATTGGACCCGGTAGTACTGAAGCTTGGTCTTGAACATGCAAGACTCAGAAGGTGTTTAACCATT
This sequence comes from Xiphophorus couchianus, assembly GCF_001444195.1. Taxonomy (NCBI): domain Eukaryota; kingdom Metazoa; phylum Chordata; class Actinopteri; order Cyprinodontiformes; family Poeciliidae; genus Xiphophorus; species Xiphophorus couchianus. Next base: position 7,188,251 of record NC_040230.1, read on the forward strand.
TTGCCAGTCTTCATGCAGAAATCCTTCTCCTGTTATATTTCTACAAGCTGCATGCTGAAATTAAGTCAACTCTTGGATCTTTTTAGTTGCAAGTTGAAAATACACCCAGATCTCCTCGGTATTATTAAATACAAGACGTATTTCTGAGATTCAAAAGCTGTAGCAACATTTGAACGTATAGAGTTTATACAGATTGTCCGACGACCGCGTACTCGGTGTTGGACAGTAAACTTCTCGATTAGAAGCAGCGTTCACATCGAACCGTTTTGTAAGCGACATCAAGTTGATAAGGTTGAGAGTTGGCATAACCAGTTACAAGCATTGGCTTGACTGCCATTATCTGCTAGCATCCATTAGGATTGTGAGAAAGGAAGGAATTTGTCACAAGAAATGTAGGGAGTCGGTGCGCTTGAATATGAAATCTCAAATGTGGAGTCACGTATTATGCCCAAAACACCTGAGTTTATGGGAGCCTTTAGTGTGCTTTTTGCCTTTATGTCAGCTGTGTGATTGACTGATGACCTGTACAGGCTGCACCCCACTTTTCACTCGCTGACTGCTCAGATAGAGTTCAGCCCCCAAGGCCCATGAATAGGATTAGGCAGGTATAGAAGATGGATGGATTAATAAACACACCATTCTCCTGTCCCTCTCTGATTATCCTTTATTACGGAAGACAGAAAGCCTGCTGGAGTAAGGTCTGGGGTAATATAGGTTTAGGCATGGTATTAGAGTGAGATTAGGGTTAAACATATAATGGAGGTCACAAAGGCTGAGGTAAGTTAATGGGAAATAAATGCACCAGGTGGAGGAGGAGCCTGACTGGTATATATAGCCATAGCTCAGTTATTTCTGGCCCCAAGAGTTACGGCTGAAGTGGTGATGGGTGGGGGTTGGGTGGAGGTTTGTTGTGGGGGTGGTGGGTGCCACAGGAAGCAGGGAGATGTAGTGTGTTGTGTGCTCATCCTGACAGTTGATTAGTCTCCATTACTTTGTGAGGCGGACAAGGTGGATGGATGAAGGAACGTCCGGGGGGCCAGACATCCTCTGGGACCTGACATGAGGGCGGGGCACAGATTGGGTGCCTCATTATAACAGTGTGTGTGTGTGATTCATGGCCATTTTTTTATCATTAGCCTCAATAACAGTGGGGGTTCAGACCTTATAGTAATCAGTTTCCTTTTAGCCACTGCCAGTCTATATTTCCTTCTTTGTTACGTGTGTGTTTGCTGGCTTCCCAGTGGAGCACATTAAATTAAAGAAATATGTATGTACATGTGGCCCCAGAGTGTGAAATATTTCATGCATTCAGCAGATTTTCAGGTTGAAGGGTTAGTGTGTAACTCGTGGCTGTAATTACTCTGTACCATGTACCAAAGTGAAGGTACTGATTCATGTGTCTGACTTTTTTCTACAGGAAACCTGTAAAATATTTAAGCACATTCAAAGATTATGAATAAGAAAACAGGCAGTGATAGTTACTGTAGAGCTGGAGGGCCATGAATACTGACTTTCACATAGTTAGCCAAAGACAGATCCCTAGTTGATTATTTTTACATTTTGGGTAATTAAACTTACTTTTGTGTCAAATAATAAATTGCAATACTTTAGGATACCATGTCAACTAATCAATATGTTCATTCTCCATTGTAATAAGAAAAACTAAAAAGTTTCCTGTACATTATGATGCTTCTGATCATGCAAATGGTTCTGGCTTATTTTATTTTCTTATCTTTATTGTTATCTACAAAGTAAGGACTGCCACTGTCTTTCTGCTGCTAGAATTCATTTGCATATAGACATAAACTCTGGAGAAAGTTTGTGGCTGCATGACAGACTCCCAAGTGAACAATGATCTTTTCTTCTCTCATGGCATTTACAAAGTTATGGATGTTGTTGTGGCTGCGATGTGAAGTAGCCATCTATTCCTTTCAAACGTGCAGCTTATTGGCCAAAACCAAAAGTGTGTAAATCGCCAAATAAAGCCGGTTTGTTAATCAGCTGTGAGTTTTTCCTCCCCAGAAAACTCAAATGCCTGACAGTCAGATTTACTCTGTCAACAAGTTGAATTCAAACACAATGTTTGTGATTTTATAACATCCAGAGCTGCTATTTAAAGTATGGAATGGTTTCTTCATGACTTCAACTAGTATATTTTGCAAATTCCCCAAAAATCACTATTTTAGCGGAAGTTGAAGGCTGATTTTTTCCCCCCTCCTTTTCTGCTTAGGTGACTTGTTCTTGGTTTTGCCACGGCATGTCACATATGCTTATAAAGAGCAAAATATCTCTCTAAATGTAGAGAAGCAGCAGAACTCTGCCTCAACATACGGTATTTCACAAGAAATGTTTTGTTTCCCGTTTTCCTCACAAACTGCAGAGTGCACCCTCATGATGGTGGGTTCACTCCACTTCTGCACCACGAATAATGTTTGCTGTAATTGCTCGCCACAGAATTAGATCATAGCACGGCTGCTGCTGTTGCCACCGCCACAGTGTCCCCGCAGGTTAGTCACCAGTCGCCAAATGTACAAAAATAACACCTTTCAGCACAGAAACACTGATGAGAGACGAAGTAAATTGGTGAAGAGCTGCGTGTAATAAACCCGTTCTGAATATCAGCGTGGGCCCACCAATGAGCTGCTGTTCAGTTTCAAGGCCTGATTCAACCTTTAAACTCTTAAAAAACAGGAAAAAACCGAAACACGGAGTTTGTTTGATATTGAGATCATGACCCCACAGGGAGTCTAGGAAGCGCTCGGCTGTTTCCGTGTTAGATGATGTGGAAAGCGACCATTTCACTCTAAATACAAGCACTGCCGACTCTGGGATGTTATTTTCCATGATGTGATTTTCAGATGTTTAAAACGCCAGGAGGAATTGAAACATTGAATACTTGCTCAATATGCAGGATGTCTGCAGCACCGTACGCACGGGGAATGCTGCAAAAATAAAGATGTTGCCGTGGACATGGATGCCGGTTAGGACGCACTCACACACGGATCCAGATCCAGGCATACACAGCGTTTGATATCATCTCAGGAACGAGACACCTCATTTATATGCAAAGCCCACAGAGCCCCGAGTCCCCTTGTTAATATGAGTTGTAGCAGTGGTGGCAGGTGACTGAGAAGCCCCCCATTCATCCCAATCCTCCGTCTATTATTCCTCTTAAACGTAAGACTGAGCTGCAGGAAGGGTCAGCAGGAACGACAAGCGGCAGAGTTGCTTTTCCGAGGGGAGATTAGTCGCTGGCTGGTGGGGAAGCCCAGATTTATCCTCCGGCTCCTCAGCTTGAGAGGTGGAATTGAATCACAGTTATTGAAGGGGAGAATGACATTGAAGACTGAATTCACGGTCATGTGGTTTTTACATTAGATTTTCATTACAGCTCCAGTGCCCAAGGTTTGGCTCCGCAGCTGGAATAAAAACGCGATTTTAGGTTAGATGCAGCCAAACTCAGCAGAATACAAACCAAGCAGTGATTTTGGTTGGATAAAACAATGGATTAGAACCAATATTAGGGTTGTTTATATTTATTTTACCGATTAGCAATGGCTATGATGCTTTGCATACACCTTGGATTTTGCTCTAACTTTTTTTGTCTTGTGACGCAAACAACAGTTTGACATGTTTTACACATTGTCCCACACGTCTTAACAATTGAGTAAATTCTTGCTCATTTCTGTTAAATCTTTCAATAGTCTTTACTTTATGTAATGCATTTGATGTTCACCACCATGTTTATAAAAATAAAAGATACATCTTAATATTTTTCAGTATTAACCCACTCTGAGTTTGATTATATGTTGTTCCCTAATTAGTCTGAGTTTTATGAAAACTTTTTTTAATTAAAATTCTTTCAGACTTTCTGTAAGTGTTTCAAAGTTTTTCTTAGAACACTATTTGAATTTTTTATTATTTTCTGCCCACCATGTACCTGATGGTTGCAAGGTGTTCAGTGTTTTGTTAAAGGAACAACCTAGGACTGAATAACTTTAAGAGAAAATCTGACTTTGGTTCTAAAGTAACAGTGGCTGTTGAATTGAATGTCCCCCATTTTTTAAAAAGTGGACACTGACCCACTTTTTGTCAAAAATATATCTACCCATTTCCTGCACTCAGAGAAATTAAGTTTATTCATTCTTCATTTGAGCTTTTCCGACCCACAACATTAAAAATTAAATATTATGATTTCTGCCCTTAGCCTCCTTTATCTTTGGTTGGTTCAATCTGACTCATTCTCTGTGTTGTTATTGTAGGTCAGACAGTAAACAGCCAAGAATAGAAAACTTTACCCAAAGCAATAAGTGAAGAAGAGCTTTTAACTGCAGATGTTCAGTGTTCCTGCAAAAGCCAGCTGTGCTACAGCACTTAAACAAGAGCAAAAATAAACTTCTATATAAACTAGGGCTGCAAATTTCTCTTTATCAATATCGTTGAATAAAATATCAATATTAAAAAGAACTGCTTGGACTCCAGGGTAATTAATAATTTTCTGGGTTTGAATCTTGGCTTTGGGTCTTTCTGCATGGAGTTTCCAGGTTCTCCCTTTGCATGCATGGTTTCTCTCTGGGTACTCCAGCTTTCTTCCACTATCCAAAAACATTAGTGTTGGTTTGTTGGTCCCTCTAGATTGGACTTCTGTAAAGATATTCTTATTCTTTTCAAAATCACTTAAAGCAGTTAAAATGAAATAAAAATAAATGTTTGAGTATGTGTTAAATTAAGCAGAAGGATAAAGATTTTACTTTATCTTTCATATCAATTCTGTGTTTTGTTTAGATTTCAAGCAGACTTACAAATTAAATTAGACTTGGGGTGAAATCTGACATGGAAATAGAACAAACATTAATTGTGAAGCTCTGCTTCATAGGCGGCAATATGTAAATCTGCATTAATATGGAATAAGAAGGCAATGGTGCAAATTTAGGTTAGTATAATCTCTTGGTTCAATCTACACTCAGCTGGACCCTAATGACTTGGATTTTATTTCAGATTCCTCCAGCAAAAAAGCGCAGACTGGTTGTTTACTGACACAGATGTAACAGCGGCGTTTTAGGCGTGTGACAGGGCCGGATCTCAGCAGGCTCAACAGCTGCAACTGCTGACAAAGTTCTGAGCAACAGGAAACACAGATTTTCTGCCCGGCTCCTTCCTCTTTCCCTTCTGCTCAGCAGTATGTTTAAGATAAGCTCATTTTGTCATGTTTTCAAATGTGCTATGTTTGTGAACGAAATGTAATTTTGCTCACGCAGAGAGATATCTTTGCCATGATTTGATTCGGGCTGTCTGGTTCTGAAAGCAATGCGGGTTTCGCAGCTGCGTGCCAATTTTTATTGGAAATAAGATAAAGGGTCAGAAGGATGGAGGAATATAAAGCGGGAGCGCAGGTGCAAAACAACAAATAAGATTCAGAGACACTTTTGGATGTGTTGCGCATTTGTTTTCTGAAATCCTTCAAGATGTCTGAGATTCCAGTCATAACTGGGATTTCTTAATAACGCTTATTGTCAGTCCCTCTGCATCAGCATAACAACACACCCTGGGGTGATGTGGGTTTTTAATTTTGAGATCTAAGCTTTGCATTCTCGGTCGGGAATCTACGTCATTAGACGATTAACTGAGTGTCATGAGTAGAGAGGAAATGAAGGGAGAGAGATTTCAGCCATGATAGGAAGTGTTTGTGGTGTGTGTGTGTGTAGGCGTGTACTCGTGTGACACTGTCTGCACACTCTTGTCTCGGTGCATGTCGGTTTGTCTTGCGTTTAGGTTTGTTTGTACTTCTGCTGCATTTCATCCAACCTTCCTGCTTGTTTCATCCTCTAACATGGCCTGTAGGCCTAACATGCTGTTTTTTTTCCCGCCTGCCTGACAGGAAATACGCCTGAACGCCCCCTCAAAGCTTTATTGGCTCTTATTGCCCTCTCACTCAGATCCAATATGCCAGTATTGATTGTGTCGAAATGCAATCAGGGTCTCCACAGCAGAAGAGCAAACAGTCTAAATTTAACAAAACACCTCCGCCGGTCTGCAGCCTGCCCCTGAAAGCGCCTCCCATAAAGGAACAAATGTATTTATGTGTGCGTGATAGGGTAGAGGATCTTTCTCAGCTATTTTTAGATGCCAAGAAGCCTGAGAGGCGGCAAAAAGTGGATATACAGGAAGTGACCTCAGCTTTGAACTCCCTTCCTGCCAAGTGGACAAAGGAAAATATGTTTTAAGGTTCAGCCTCAGATCTCAGAGGGGTAACACTATTAAGCAAGGTCAAACCAGATGGAGTTTGCTCATGTTTACTGCTGGACAATACCTAAAATTCCTCAGAGGAATAACGGCGGCTACAACAGCTCCGATCCTAACTCAGTTTTTCCACATCAGGCTCTTTGTTCTTCCATGCTAAAGCGAAGGGATTCACACGCCTTTTGTCACATCTTCTAAAGGAATTACACAAACACTTTGTTCACAGGAATAGCAGGTTGCATGAAAAGAGAAGTGTGAAGAATGTAGATATTATAACAGCTAAACTGCTGCTTTGAAACAAGAAGAATGTTGCAGAAAATGGTGTGAAAGATGTGAGCTAACACTCGCCTGAGGCCATGGCTGTCAACTGAAAAAAGGTGAACTGCGTCCTCTGGGTGAGGAGCCACTCTCTGCCTCAGGTGGAGGAGTTCGAGAGTCTTAGTGTCCTGTTCACTTGCGGATGTAGGATGGAGTGGGAGATGGAGAGATTGTGCTGCTCTTGTGTGTTGTGGTGAAGACGAAAGATGAAACAAAAATCAAAGCTTTCAATTTATAAGTTTGTTCACCTTCCAACCTTGAAACATCTTTGTGAAATATGGATCACAGAGATTTCTTTGAATGCATTTCTTTTGAAGGGGGGTTAAATGAACAAACACCAACAAAAACGCTTTAAGGAATCACTTTGTTAGTCACAAATGGTTGTTCTGCTTCCATATTCCATTTAACCACTTGAACCACGGTTCTCCACTATCACAGTATGTGAACAAATATTAAAAACAAAATGTGTAGCCAGACCTAACTGCTTTTATTTCAACAGAAGAGTGACAATAAGTACTATGTAATTATGTATCTCTGCTCTCTATTGTGCAACAACTACTAACATTTTTACTTCTGTGAAAAAAATAAATAGTGCGCTTCACTGGTACTTTTCTGTAGCGCCTATTTACAGCACTACAGAATAAGGTTACATTGTTTAAGTGTGGTAAAGATGTAGCTGCTTAAAGCTTTTTATTAAATAATTGTTAGTCAGTAAATTGTTCAATGACAAACATCTTTATGACACCAAATTTTTTATTTCCTCTTCAACATAATTGGCAGGCATAATCTCCTCCTTCAGATGTGAAATGATGTATTTGATATTTTTTTATAAGATCACAAAGTTTTATTGATTTGGGGAAAGCAAAGACGTTATGACTGGATAAAGGGACCAAAACATAAACAGGCTTGATGCTGTGAGAAAAAGCCTGCTTGACATTTTTCCAGGGTTTGGAAATGATTTTATGAGCATAAGAGGTTCAACGTTTTTTTTTCATCTCATAAACATGTCGCACAATCTCTCAGCCAAAATGAAAACAAGCAATCATTGAAACCAAAACTCATAGATTCCTCCCAACGTGGAAATGTGCAAACTGACACTACCAGCCATCCTGTAATTTTGTTGACAGAAAGAAAGCTTGGAGAATACTCTAAAAATCTTATGATTGTTAATGATAACGACACTGAATATACTAGTTGTGCTCTTCTTCACTGTGGTGAGACACGTTATAGTTTGATCAGCCTGAATTTTTTCCACCTGTAAAACTGTCCTTTTCAGAGCAGCTCATGCAACCTTGGAGACTGATTATAATTTGCATAATTGGAAAAAATGAAATTTTTGTCCTCACAACCACAACATCCTTGTAAACAGAAATGACTCATGGCACTAAATTGCTTGTTTTTCACCTGGCATTAATCACTTTTATGAGAGAAAGTGTCTTTTTCTGTTAGCAGTTATCTGAAAATTTTTTTTAAAGCCTTCATTTTTTAAAGAAAATAATAGTCCCTGCCAACAAAACAACGGTTGATTCTTGATTAGGTTTGGTGCATTCACAGGAGCGTTTCCATTAAGGCTGTCAATAACACAACACATTGTATGTGTGGTATTGAATAGCCATGCTGTGTTCTCAGTGGGAACACAATTTGAAGTCAATCACTCTACTGCGAGAAAGATTATTCACAAGTGGAAAACATTTAAGGCAGTCGACAATCTTCACCAGAGTGAATGTCCCAGCAAGTTACCAGCAAGTTTAGACCTTTAACTGCTAAGAGAAATTGAAAAAAAGCACAAAAGTACAATGTTAGTCCATACCTGGCTTTTGGTATTAAATGTTGAAGTTCACTTGAGCACAGTCAGAACATAAATGGCTTATTTTTAAAGGTTAAATCAGAAATTCTCTCTTTTTATAAAGCAAATTATGAGTTAGGCTTGCAACTTTCCAGCTACAATTACCACAACTGTCTAGAACAATTTTGTTTGCGTAAATGTTTACTCATGAAACACCATGATTGGAGGAAAGCAAATGCAACATATCACAAGATGTCTGGGCTTGGTCTGCTAATGTTTCTGACAACCTGTTGGGTTATATGGTACTCAGGGTTTCAATTACATGTTTTGGTTTCATTTTTGTTTGGTAGATAATGACAGTCCCTGTGACATGTTAACACCAGGTTTAGAGAAAAGCAAACATCATACCATACCAGCTCAAATGACTTATGACAACTTTCAATCATGGGGGTGAAGGTGAGATAGTCTGCACTTATTTCTCAGCTGGAAGCCTTATAGCCAACGAATGTGTCAAAACAATTAACCTTTCTGTACATTAAAGTATTAACAAGAAATTTGAAGCCGTCCACATTGAACCATCAACAATAGAATAATCCCCCAAAAACAGTGAAAGAGAGGGATTTGTTATTTCTTAAGATTTGAGATATAATTGAAATAATTAGAGATCACTGCTATAGGTTGTTTTTTTTTTTTAGATTAAGGTGTATTTTCATTTTCTTATGACCGTATATTAATGTGAAAGAAATAGTTTTGATGTCGGATTTTGTTGCAAGTCGGTAAGCGTTTACTGAAGACTGACAGGTAATAAATAACTTTGACTGACCGACTGACTGGGTGGGTATTTATTTCCCTTCATGATCCTTTCAGATATAAAATAAAGTGCTTGATAAGCAGGTATGCGTCCTTCAAACAGCCTTCTAAAAATTCATAAAACATCAAATATCTATGTGGCAAAAATTGCAAACTGAAAAACCCAGACATGAGGAAAACATCGCTGGTTAACATCTATTTTTCTGTCGTTTTGCGGATGGAGGAATTGGTGGATGTTCACCTTCTACTCCAGGTTCATATTATAAACATGTGTCTGTTTAGTTAAAAACAGAGACAGTGATTTAGAGAAATTATTATTTTTTTGTTGTGTCTGGTTTTGTCCATGTTCCAGCTTCTATTCCCACTACTATTAACCAGTTCCAGCTCCCTGCTTCAGACCTTCTGATGTTGCCCGCACCCTTCCCAGTGGACGTGTTAGGAACCGGGCGCCAAGCATTTATCAAAAGCATATTTGAAATTCACTCTAGTTTGACCGATTTGGCATGTAGGTTTCCAATTTCTGCAGCACCACCCCTCTGTTAACGCCAGACTCTCAGCTCCCCTGTTAAGAGTCACAGCATCAATGAGAAACAAGATGCACTTTTGTTCATGTATTTCACAAATGGATTGGAAAATTCAGAGAAAATCCAGTTCAAATTGTTCTATTTCACTCAGAATGTGCAGTGACAGAGTCAGACTGAAACAGGAGACGAGTAAGACCTGCTTCTGTTTCCAACTCGTCCCATCAAGGGGTGGCAGTCATAAACAAGGTGCTGATTGGGGTCGATTAGCGCGCACATTACGGTGTGATTGCACTAACACCCACGTGGGCATGCAGAAAGCGATTTGTGAGTGTGATGAATTTGCAGTGATGGAGGAGAGATGAGGGAAAAGCAATCAGAGTTCATCATCCCCAGCTGCAACATGGAGGGAGAATTCTCTATTCTTCTCTGATGAGGCCAATAGCCTCCTGATGAGCTAGACCCGATACTTTATGATTATATGTGTACACAAGGTGCTGCGGCGAGAGAATAAGCTTATTTTCACATTTGGCTGTGTGACATTTACTGTAAGTCTGAAAGAGCATCCTCTTGATTTAGAGATTTCATGTCTTAGGTCATATTCATGTTTTCTACTGCTTTACACTTGTGCATATGTATTAATTAGTTTTATTTTGTAACCAGGTTGCTGTGTATCGCAGACTTCTGCCCAGATCCAGATCTCAATGGGATTTACCTGGTTAAATAAAGGAAATAAAAAAATAAAATAATAATAACAATAATGGTCCGATTCTCACAAGGCTGAAAATGAAAAATGATTTACATCAAACCTATAAAACACTGGAGATAAAACCATAATTTAAAGTGTGTGGAAAAAAAATAACTTAAAACTGTTTTCTGTAAGGCTCATGTTTTAGATTTTTTTTCAGGTGGTCATTATCATTGCCTGTAAAACAAGCCCAAATCACCACCCTTCCATCCACCACCAAGTTTTACAACTGTTTTGAGCTATTAATGCTAATATTCTGTGTTTGGTTCTCTCCAAAAATCAAACTTTGTGAATTATGACTTCTTCTTTGGTTTCATCCGTCTCCAGACAGTTCCATTCAGATGCAACTTCAAAAAAGTATATCTCTTTTTAGTGAGAAGAGATTTTCTCTTGGCAATCCTTCCAAACAAGCTATAAGTTCAGTATCTTTCTGATTGTCCAGTCGGATAATACATCATGTAGCTCCTGAGTTTTTACAATGTCTCTACAATTCTGTTGTAGATTTGCTGCTGTTCTTAGATATTGTCCTAATGACAGAGTTGGCCCAAGGCAATGCAAGTGGAGCTGCCGCTTAGGGCCCCAACACCACCAGGGGGCCCCCAAGAGCGTCATTTGATTTTATTTTGTAGCGATTGCTTGTTTTGCACATTTTATTGTTCCAAATTTGAAAAACAAAAGATTTTAAGCTTCTTTACTGTGAATTTAGTGTTTGTTTGAAGATGTTACTTTTGAATAGTTAAATTAATATGCTATGCACTTTGCATTTCAAAATGCAAATTAACTAGAACATCTTTGCTGGTTTGCTAGTCCCTTTAAGGTAAAAATAAATACCCATCATAACACCGGTATTATGGGTAAGCTAATTACAAATGACACTAATAGTAAGTATGTTACACCATAGTGTAGCTTAGAAATTGTGAGTATCTGGTGTTGGCATGTTGGGATAGGGGCCCCCAAATCAAAATCTGCTTAGGGCCTGAAACAGGCTTTGGCTGGCCCTGCCTGATCTGCCATTCTAGAATATTTTAGTACTCCACTCACTGTTCTTACTTTTGCTGTGTTGTGTTTGTGCCGATATTCTTCATTTACTTTTTCCAAACATGGTGATTTGCATTTGGCCGAGCTACTTTGGTGACATTCCAGAATATTTGATGTTCATTAAGATTACATCTGTGGTGTTTCTCCTTCATCCTATCCAAAGAAACTTATGTTTTATTTAATATCTAATTTTCATGAAGTTCCTGAGTTTTTCATTCCATAAAATTGGTTGACCTTGCAGTCAATTTCCTGGGATTTCTATTCCTAGAAAAAGTAACACTGTATATGTCTTTCCATCTTGAAAAAATCACCAAAACAAGTGCACAGTAGAGCGGAGACACATGTAATGTAAATACAGGGTTACATGTTGTCTCACTGATATTGATCCCTCTTAGATTCAATGGAAGCATTAAGGGTGCACTAAGGGTGTTCTTTATACATGCATGTATTATTTATTTTTGCCACGTTTGATAAGTAAAAACTTTTTTGTGCATTTTAGATACTTGAGGTTAGATTAAAATAATTTCCATAACCTGGTAGAAACAAGATTAGAATTTTATTCTTTTCTAAAAATCTGACTTCTGAAGTTGAAAGAAGGTGTACTTTCTATCTATGACAAAATATATTTATATTATATTTATAAAGCATTTGTTTTGCAAAAAGTGATTTTTTCTTTTCTTTTCAGAACAAAACAGAAAAAACCCATGTCTAGGTTTTTAGTTTTGTTTTTCACCCAAAACAGAAAGTGTAACTTTGAAAATTTGAGGCTACGCACCTAATTTTCAGCCTATTGTTTCAACTGCAGACAAAAGACAGAGACAGGTGTCACACATGCACAGTAGATGGTTAATTATGAAATGAGTATCATTCACACGCGTACACACGCTCCATCATAATTACGCAACCGTCTGGTATTTCACTCGGACCATTGTTTCAGGAAACTCGGATGACAGTAGTGGGACGGAGATTCATACTAGGAGAGGCCACCTGTTGATCAGCTAGGTCCCCATCTGCAGCGAGATTAAAGTGCCGGAGCGGGGGCTTTCTATAAATTTTGACTTAATTATTTCTGAAGAGAGCCAGTGATGGATTAGTTCTGCGTTTCTATTAGCATATGCCTCTGTCTGTAAATCCCAGCGGCCCGCCAGCGCAGCCCAGCCTGAAACCAACTATCCATTTTCCTCCTCCTCAAAGAGGGAATTAGGATGAGATGATATGTGGCTTTTTTGTTGGAGTAAAGGGCTGAAATTAACTTTCTTTTTGCAGCTTTAGTTGACTGAAACAGTAGCTGAACTGATTGGTCATAAACTCGGAGGAGACGTTAATGATCCTCATGAGATGACTTGCAATAACTTCTCAGGCTTTAATGCTAAACTGACTGAATTTCTTTTGGGACAGATCAGGTTTAATGCCTGGCAGTGTTGGATTTCCATTCTTTTCAATTAATTCTAACATCATCTATGCTGGATATTTGTTATTTTGAGATGTAGATTTATGCAAATTTATTAAAACCTGTCAAACTTAGTTGTAGTTTTCTAGAATGTATAATTCACAATAGTAATCCATTATTCCTGCTCATTTTAAATGGTTACACAAGTAAAACAAGAAGATTCAATGGTCTGTGTGCTCATTTAGTTTAAATACAGTTATTTTAAGAGTGACTGATGGCGCCCCTTGTAGTTTCCAGGCCATGATTATTTTTCATTACCACACACAGCTGAATTTATCTTTCTTGTAAGCAAGGCGAAGCTTCAGTAGCATTTTTTTTTTCAACCGTCTGACTGGCAATTTGGAGCAACAAGTAGGAAGTGTCAAAAATACTTTCTGCTTCTGACAGTCAGAAAAATTACAGTTGTGAAATTTATACGGCATCTCGTTAAAAGGACTTTCAACCCTAGGAACACTACGACAGAAAATGTAATTTAAAAAAAAACATTTGTAGCTTGACAGCATTAAATAATGTTTGAGAGATAAATGGAAAGCAACAGTATAAAATAATTATATGAAGATGGACAATGGAGGAACTACTACAAAAAAAATTAAAATAGGCAGCGTAAAATGTTCAGAGCAGAACCTGGGGAAAAAGGATTTTAGAATTTAAAATGTTGCTTATTTTGTCAATATATATAGTTTGATTCAAAAGTAAGTAATTGTGATTAATTAATTCTGAACCATGTGAAATTGGATTGAAAAGTCCCAAAACTAGAAAAAATGTAGCTGTTCCATGATGATGTCAAAATTTAAATATAAGCTTCTATTTTTAATTTTATATATTTATGCATCTAAATCCAGAGCAGTCAGTGCTTCACCAGTTAAACCTCACCACAAATCTCTGGTTCAGTCAGCGTTTTAAATATGTAAAATGACCATTTATCTCCATGAATCCTGAAAATAGGCTAAAGAAAAAAGAAACTAATCCAAACAGACATTCCTTAAAAAGCAAAAGAGCAGCTAAAAATAAAGAAAATGTTAAAAAAAAAAAAAAAAAAACTCCTGAAAGCCTGGAAAACTATTCATAAATTATGTCTGACTGCTTAGAAATGAAACATGAAGAAATAAAATATAAATCAGGATCAGGGCTTTTACATAGAAAAATGAATGAAAAGATGCAAGAGAAATACATAGTTATACCGCTGTTGCAGAATCGAAGACAAAAACAAAAATAACCACAACAATGGAAGTAATTTTCTGAAACAGAAAATTATTCATCATATTTTTGAGCTCTGGTCATATCCTGAATGCGCATCTGAAAAAAGTAGAGGGATGGAAAGTAACAAGCAGAAACAGACTTGACACCAATTTTAAACAGAAAGAAAGAAAGGAGACCCTTAAACGGTTTCATAGAGGAAAATCTTCATAAGCCTGAAACTGTTCAGCGATTTGTTCATGTTTTTTTAGTGAGTGTTGAACAGACTGGGTGACAGTTGGCTGGTTGAGCCTTTAAGAGACACATTTGCAGAGTGACACCGATGTTTAGGGGCTCCTTTTATCTGTTTTTATTGGTATTTTAGTCCTTTACCTTTAACAGTTTCATTGATCCATGTTAAAGGATTAATAAAGACCTTTTCCGGCCTTCGTCACTCCCTTAGGAGATGATTTCAGTTTGGTAGTAAAAGTATTGCCGCAGGTTCAGACAGAGAGGAACAGTTACACGCCTCTTCACGCCTCCTGAAGTTTTCCACTATTTATGTTACACTCACAAACTTTAATGTATTTTTTTTTAACCCCTCCAGGGGGTCTTTTGTGGGCTCTAGTGTCCCTTATATGATAGTTGGCTGACAGGAAACGGGGAAGGAGAGGGGGGAAGACATGCGGCAAGTGTCGTCGGGTCCGGGAGTCGAACCCGCGACAGCCGCATCGAGGACTCAAGGCCTCCAAATACGGGTCGTGCTAACCCCTACGCCACCACGGCACGCCCCAACTTTAATGTATTTTAATGGGATTTTAAATGTGATGTTCATTTGTATTTACATCCTGGAGTCAATGCTTTGTGAAATCACTTCTTCCTGCAGTCACACAGTTACGGCTTTTAGTCTTCTGTGTCGTATCTCCATTAGTTTGGTGCATATAGAGGCTTTAATCTCTGCCCGTTTAATTTTGAAACTTGCTAAAGCTCAATCATTGTATAGAGATACTATAAACTTGTGAACATAAACCTTTAGGTCTTGCAACAAATTCTCAATTGGATTTAGATTTTGGCCATTTAGAACAGATGAATAGGATTTTCTCTAATCTAATTCATGTTGAAGGTGGCTGTACTGATTGACTTTTTAAAAATTTATTCAGCAATCAAATTTGTTATCCATACATCCATCCATACAGAAATTTACACTGGAAGGTGAAACTCTAAACTGCTTTTGTTTGACACATTCATACCAACAAGGCTGAGCCAAAAACATGAAGAGAATCTGATTTGGCATTTTGGGTTCTTCTCCATCAACGTCAATCTGTTTAAATGCTAAAGAAAACCAGCTAGGATCTTCTTTTACTCAGTATACATGTCTTAATGTTTGACAAATAAACTAAATCCATGTGTACATTAACTTAATCTTCCATTTAATTCTGCAACAGTAATTTATTAGCTGTAGTTTGTAATTCATTTATAGTTAAAATTTTAAAAGTAAATGCAGTTAGTAAAAAAGGATAAATAATCCTGCAGTAAATGAGAGAATAAATTCACTTAAAAAAGTCTTTTTTTAAGTGATGTTTTTGAGAGAATATTAAATGTTAATGTTAGGGCTGCACAAACATTTAATTTGATTGATTCTCAACCTTTCACATTTTAACTGGAAAAAAGAGCATTTAATTTGTGTTTCTTCTTGCATGTAAAATGGTTAAGTTGCTTTATCCTTTAAAAAAGCTAGAAAAACATTATCTAAAAAAACTGCTGCTTTAAATGTGAGTAAAAGAAGAGAGACTAAATGTAATGGGCATTCAGTCTTCACATGCTAGAGATTTTCACCTGGATTTACAAAAGGTAAAAGCCCCATTAAGTCTAATATCCTCTGGAAGTCGTTTCCGCCATGTGATGCATGATAATTTCCACTCTGGTAAAACTCATCTGCTGACCAGAGACGGCTAACAGACAGTTTTCCATTAAGATTAGCTGCAACATTGACAGAATATATTCTGCCTGCATCTATAAATTGCCTGCATCTTCTCTGGTACTTTACAATAAGGCTCATGTTTTAGAAATCAGAGCCAGGAAATGACAAGGGTCACCCCCTGGCATGCATGAAAATGGAAATGAGTCTCCTTCTCTCCATATTTTAATAAGAAATGTGAAATAAGCACAGAATAATTAGTTTTTAAAAATCCACCTTCTTCTTTAACTATCAGGATAAGTTGTTGGATGTCAGTGTGATAAGGATGTTCTGAAGCTGCTACAATTAGGATGAGAATATGTTCTGCACACTCTATTGATTGAGCTCTTAACCTGAAACTGACTTTAGTGAAGAAATAAAACAACACCGCTTTGGTGTACACCTATAATTTTACCAGCACAGTATGGATTAGTTAATGGTGACCTATTATACTTGATTGAACAGTTTAGGATAGATCTATAAGCTATACAAAAAATGCTCATTACTTTTTTTTGCACCAAATCATTCTTAGATAATGAGATTTTAGTCTGCTCAGTCCTGTCTATTTTCATCTTTTTTCAGAATGATCAACTGTAGAACCTCTTATCGCTTTAAATTTAAAAAGCTGCCACGCCACACCCCTCAGATTCAACATTTACACTCGCATGTGAAAATGGCTGCAAACAGATGCACAAGTATATAGTCATACATCTTTGAAAAGCAGAAGTAGAGCCTCCTGCACAATCAACAAGAATGCAGCAAGTGGTTTCTGGATGGTAAGTCAAAAACAAAACACTTGTCTTTTTCCAGCAGCCATCGTAGAGCTCATTTAGAACTAAAACCAGCTGACCAAATGTACTGGACGTCAGCTTAGTTTGCTAGGTAGTTTGCTAGCAGCTTTGCTGGGGTTGCTAGGTGACCGGCAGAACCTGCCGATTGTGACGTTACATTATGGTTGTTTTTCAAACGGCTCACATTCCAAACACCAAAAATCTTACGTTATTGATAAAGAAAATAGCTCTTTTTTTTTAAGGATGTGGACTATTGCTAAAAGCAGTAGAAACCCAAATGGAAGTAGAAAAATCTACAAAATGTGAATTTTGCAAATCACATTCCCTTTAAAGAAATGTTTGCTTTAACAAGCACAAATATCAGTAGAAACTAAGTTTTTTTTTTTTGAAGTAGTTCTGCAATAGAGCCAGAACCCGAGTATGACTTTCTTCAGTTCATCTACAGTGCATTGACTGCAGCCTTCAGAGTAAATTATGCACCACAATCAACAACACAAAGCATCTAATGGTAGACCTATGGTAGCATCCAAACACCTAAAGCCCATCACACAGCTTAATCAGTTCAGATCTGTGCTTTAAAATTCAGATATGCACTCTTTTGCATTGCAAATGTCAGGAAACCTCCCTCCCTCCCAATCAAGAAGACACGTACTGGCAGAAGATGCTGTAAATGTAATTTTGACAGTGGGGGTAATGTTGGGGTGCAACATGTTGTTAGCAGAGAACAGGAAGTAAGAGCAGCGTGCGGTGCCCGAATGCACCCTTGTTTAGCAGTCCTCGGGCTTTGATCAACAACCTGCTCAATTACCACAGCTTATCTCTCAGGCGACGTCTCCAGGCAACTGAAGTCTGTCAGCAGAGGGGGTGGCGTCGAGCGGACAAAACGCACTCTGGAGGCCTCCTGTCAGAAGACTGTTGATGGAGGCACACTTGAATTCTTCAGAAAAAAAGAAAGTGAGAGAGAGAATGAAGCAAGGGGGGAAAAGAAATAGACCTTTTATTCTCTCTCTATGTAAACCTTTTTACTGGCTGAACAAATTACATGTAGTTTTCTCCCATCAAGACATCCTGCGCCTTTTCATTTAGCCGCGTGGCTTCAAAATACAGTCCAGTCATTAAGTGAAGCGAATAACAGATGAACCTGGCTCGCTTCACTTCCCCATCTCCCGTAAAAGCTTCTACAAGAGCGCCGGGCAGAGATTTAGAGATGTGTATGTTTTCCAAAATTTGTCTAAGCTGCCTTAGATGTTCTGCCTAGACAAAGATAAAGCAATTACATCAGCTTTTAGTGCGCAATTAAAGTTCTTTGTCTTGTCTTTATGTTCCTAGAAAATATCGGCAGTTTGCTTTCATTCAGGAAAATCATTGATAGTTACTCAGTTACGGACATAGAGACCTGGAAACTGCCCAGTTCGACCACAGTCTGGTGCCAGTTAGCGCCAGATTGTCTGTTGGTGCCGATGGTCATAAAGAACCTTGTTCAAGGGCATTTTAACTCTCTGTAAAGTAACATTAAAGCAAGTTTTGTTTATTTCTGGCTTCAGATTTTCCACAGACAAGAGCTTAGAGTTCACATTTTCCCCCTAGCCAGTGGTCCTACTTTTATTCCTTCTCTTTTTATCAAAACATATAAAAGGGCAGGATTTTTTTCAGTTTGCTGTACAATTCTGGATACCCAGAACACTAGCTGAATTCTGTAAGTAATTTCATTTTTGTTTATGTTTTGCACCCATTGTGACCTGCAATGCTCTGTTGGATTTCGAGCCTTTCTCTGTTCTCACTGGCAATTGACAATTATTAATCAATCACAAACACAATACAAGCAACCTTTCATTCATAATCTAAGCCAAACCTGGGCATTGTACGGCCCCCGGGCCGCATACGGCCCTTTGATTGACTCTGACCGGCCCGTGTAACGTTAATTGGAAATTACAAAATAAACATATTTTCTTATTTTACCTGATGCATGGACTGAAGCTGCATTGCTTTTATTTTGAAGTTGTTTTTTATTTACGTACATGATGACGCAAAACGTATATTGAGGCATGTGCGTGATTTGATCGTTGTCACTAGCAAGTCACAAGAGGACTTTAGCCCTCAGAAATGTCTGCTCATGCTAAAAAAAGAAAGGTAGATGCCGAATGCAGGGTTTTCAACAAAAATTGGACTGCTAAGTATTTATTTACTGAAGTGAGAGGTAAAGCCGTGTGTTTAGTTTGCGGGGAGCAGATCCCCGTGTTTAAGGACTACAATTTGAGTCGGCATTACGAGACAAAACACGGGGAGAAATACAAGAACGTGACTGATGCTGAAAGGGCGCGGACATCGGAAGCTTTGCTAGCTAAATTGCAAAAGCAGCAAGGCTTTTTTACCAAGCTTCACACATCCAGGGATGCAGCAACCAAGACCAGCTTTGTGATAGCTCACAAAATCGCTAAAACCAGTAAGCCATTCTCGGAGGGGGAGTTTATCAAAGAGTGCTTGGTGGACTCTGCAGCTTTAATATGCCCTGAAAAAAAAGAAGAATTTGAGAAAGTCCCGCTCTCCAGGCGAACCGTGACGAGAAGGGTCGAGGACATATCGTGCAATCTGGAGCTTCAGCTGCAACGTGAAGTGGCAAATTTTGACTTTTTCTCCTTGGCTTTGGATGAAAGCTGTGATGTCCGTGACACAGCCCAGTTACTTGTATTTGTCCGCGGGATAACGCCGGACTTCAAGATTACGGAGGAGCTGGCAGCAATGCGGTCGATGAAAGGAACAACTACAGGGAGCGATCTCTTCATGGAGGTGAATGCGTGCATGGACACACTGGGATTGAAATGGGACAGACTGGCAGGTGTCACAACGGACGGTTGTCCAAATTTTACAGGGAAAAATGTGGGACTTTTAAAACGTATGCAAGATAAAGTGGCTGAAATCGACGCAGATCAGGAATTAATTGTTTTGTGAAATTCGCTTGAATAAATTACATTTTTTGGAAGGCAACCTCATGTTTTCATTGCTTAATTATAACATGTACTCTTACCAGCTTGTCTAAACAATGCTATTTACTGCTTTTTACAAAGAAGTACAGTTCATATTATGCAGAATTGAGATCAGCCTTTTGGCCGGCCCTCCACAATATTTTCTGTTTCTCATGTGGCTCCATGGAAAAAATAATTGCCCACCCCTGATCTAAGCAGTAGTGCCACAAATAGCAAACTGCAACTTATTGAAAAGTCTCATGAAAAAATAATTTAACTCATCATTTCTAACTCGAAACAATTTTCAAGAATAGGTTGTTTTGTATTGACACCAACTGGGCAAATAGTAAACAACATAAAATGATGTCTGTTCAAACCTGGATGATGAGGTGACTTGCAGGTGAAAAAGAAGAATTTAATCTTCCAAAGGATGTTAGGGATATAGAAGGAAGAATTGCTTTTGGGGTCCCTCTGTATCTGATGAAAGGTCAGTGTGTTACCTCAAAAATGACCTTTGCAGCATTGAACCAAGGGATGTTGTCTGTCTTGTCTTTGCATGTAGAGTCAGACCACAGAACTGGAACCATGGAGTCTGCTCCCTCTATTGAGGCATGACACTTTTTTGCCTCCCTGGGGAAACAACTCTGGGATCTGAATGGAAGAGCTGATCAACTGTCAAAACCTTGGATTTGGTAGAGCAGTGTGGCATTTGACCTCGCCATGGAACAGTGGACCAGACCTTTACCACTGAGTAGTTGCTGAGTTTCCTCCATTGGGTGAAGGAAACGTTTACAATGTCAGTCATGAGTTTAGTGCATCTGCTGAATCAGTAGGTTGGGATCCACAACTATCAGAGTAGACTTACATAAAATCATTACGTCTTTGCTTTCTTTAAATTCAAATATTTGTAGAACTCACTAACAAGTGAATGAAATCTTCAGGATGTAAAACCACCATTAAAGTGTCCCTTAGATTATAAAAAACTAAAGACTGAGAGGTTGTGGCTTACAGTTGTCTCTTTAATTTCACGCCTGCTAGTTTAGTAGACTTGGTTCAATTAGGGACCAAAATTGCAACATTTGTTATATTTTCACACTGAAATGTGTCTAATGATCTAAACCAGGGGTCTCAAACTCCAGGCCTCGAGGGCTGTAGTTTTTAGATGTACCATAGGTACAAAACACTGGAATGAAATGACTTAATGACCTCCTCCTTGTGTAGATCAGTTTTCCAGAGCCTTAATGACCTAATTATTTTGTTCAGGTGTGGTGCAGCAGAGGCACATCTAAAAGTTGCAGGACTGCGGCCCTCGAGGACTGGAGTTTGAGACCTCTGATCTAAACCCTTTGAAAAATCTATTTGCACCTTCTCACTTGTGGGGGCGCTGCATCAAATACCACAGAAGGGAGCAACGCTACAACCTCCGAAGAAGACATGACCACAACTTCCTTTATCATAAAAAGTAAACAAAAATGAAATGACATCAGATTTTTGCAGTTGTAGGAATTCTCTTGTTTTTGATAAAAGATGACAGGTGTTCTCCTGCTAGTGTAGACTCTCACATTTGTTTTGGTTGTATTTACATTTGCATTTGGAGTGGTCTCCGATCCGCTTGCATCCACATATGCATTTGAACTGCACCAGAGTTCACTTTAATCAAACCGAGACCTAGGGTTTTAGGCGGAGCAGAGTTTGATTACACATTCTCACCTTCCCAAATGAACCAAACGTTCTAGACAAACAAACTGCAGCTTGATTAAAGTGGACTAAGCAGGGCGGCTGTGAATGTAACCCTAGTCTAAATTGTTGCATTTGTCGGTGATTTCTGTTTCACCTTGAAATCTATGACTTTCCATAGCCACAGAATCAGTTTGTCATGCAAATAATTGACATGTCTAGAATCTCATCCTCACCACCCAGCACATATAAGACCGTCGCAGACCTCCGTTCACAAGTGGCAGAGGGCTCAACGTAGCGGTAACATCCTCTGGCTACTCTGAGCTGAACCTGGACAAGTCTCAGAAGACTAGTTTCAGCTGCCTGACTTTATCCTGCTTACAGGCCTGGATCACAGCTTTACTGTGATATTACCTTGTCAAGGTCTGACTATAAAGAGTTCCTACATGTAAAATTATTTGGGTGGCTAGGGCATCAATTTAAGAAACCTTGTTTTGCTGCAGACTCTTCTTTTATGGAGAAAAGTGTTGCAGGTTTTCAGAAACTGCTGAAAGTTTAATTATTCCATCTGTCATGGGAAGACTTTGGGTTTCCTCAGGATGGGCCATAAATGTGTTTTTTTCTCTGACCTGGACATCTTAAATAAGATCTTAGTTGGTAATGGATGAATGGAAAAACGTGCAAAATGTTTTGGAGTCGAAACGTTTTCTTAATTTAACAGATGTACATGTACTGTAAGTCACAGGGTAAATACCACTGAAGTATCTTCTCACAAAAATTCATATGAAGGGAGTTGGATTTTTCTCTGGAAAAATGCAAGTTATCAGAGTATGGGTTATTAAAGTCATGAATAGACACCTGTTACTCTATTTTTACTTTAAGATGGAGAGTCTACATTATGCTACTTAGAGCTCATATGTAAAATGTAGGAATGAGTCATTTTCTCTTTGTTCTTTTAGTGTAAATTTTAAGGTTTGATGAGGCACTGCAACAATCAAACCCTTCAAGCCCACCTAACAAGCTGAGCAAGTGTCATCGTGTCCTGGAGCAGACTGTTCTCCTCGCCATACAGGTGTGATCCCATCAGTGTTTCTGCGAGAATGAGAGGCGGCAGAGTGCAGAAGGTGTGAAGGCACAGACAGTGTTTGTCTACAGTTTGCGACTGAGCAGGAAATTCTGCTCTGTAGGTTTTTATTTCCATCTGAAATGTTCGGCATTTGGTTTATGGGTTAAAAACTTCAATTAAAAAAAGAAAAACTTAAGTATTATTAAGCTACTAGGTTAAAAAATGAAGGTTAAACATAACTGTGAGGATTTTTTTTTTAAATCTGATCAATAACAGCTTTAGCCTTTGTCTCAGAAATGAATGAATTCCAGTCTGGGCTGTCTGGGTGAATCTGAAAGCGCATTTTCTCTTTGCAGTTTTGTTCCCTCAGGCAAAACTCAAACAGCTTTTTCTTCACCCAAATAGAGATGTCTGGGTGACAGAAAGCAGTCAATTTTTTCCATTTGTTTGGCACAATAGTAAAGACAGTAACCAGCCTACACTTTGATCATCTGCTCTAGATGTTGCAGTCATTGCCAATTTAATCATCTTTTTTCTTTACCTGCATTCTTTTTTTGAGTTCCTATTTTAAGGCATCAACAAACAATATATAAAGATACTTTTTTAAAAACAAGAACTGGGTACAGACCACAGCAAGATATTTGCATGTAAATAATTTACGCATCTGCTTGGAAATTACACCAGAAGAAGTTTCTAACTTGTGTAAATTCACAGTTCTGGTTCTTTCATTGGACTTTCCCATGTTCTGAGTTTTGGTCAATCTAATGGGAGTTTTTTGTATGAAACTATCAGATGCAGACAGTTATGAATATGACAGGAGAGCATAATCTACAGTGCATATGTCCTGCTTTTTTAAATCAAAGTTTTTTAATCATTCCACCTTGAAAATATGTAAATAATAGCTTATAATCAGAATTGTTGCAGCACAATGAGATGTTTGATCAACGTCACCTGCGTCAGCCCAGTTCGCCATACTTCAACTTTAGCTCGGTTAAGGACGTAAAGTGCAAACTTTTCTTTAAATAAAATCTGATGAAGCAGTGTTGGATATGGAGAAATGTGAAAACGCAGTGTGAAAAGAAACAATGCAGGGACGGAACAAAAATATGCAAGTGTAAATCAGTTTCAGTGTGAGAAGTGAGAAAAGCTGCAGGCATTCGGTAGAGCCACTGCGAGTGTACAAACATGTGCCTGTGTCAACGAGCGAATGAGTGATTAAGTGTATAAGTCAAAGGGGGAAGAGGTGAGTTTAGTAGATGTGTATGTGGGTGAGGAGGACGAGAGGGAGGCACCAGCAGGCCCAGTGACTTTCCCACTGACTCATTAGGTGGGTAATTAAAGCACAAAGCTTTGGCCCCAGGGCTCCACAGAGCTGCACTCTGAGCTACAGCTGCTAATGATGGCGTTCTGGACCTCAGAGAGATGAAGTAAGAGAAAGAGAGAGAGGCGAAGACGGAGGCAAGGAAACATAGATTAGTTCTCACAGTGGGAGCATCGGCGGCTCTTCACACTGAGCGGGTTGAAAAGGGCGAAGAGTCGATGCTGTTCGGGATGAAGTGTCTCTTTTTTTATTTTCCATCGTAATGTATAGTCTAACGACGGGGTGCAACACAGATGTGTTCAACACAGCTCCCTTCTCTTAATTATGTGTAAATAACCTAGATCAATTCAGCTTTAATTTCAGTTTTGTGCTAAATTAGATAACACTAATATAGATAATAACCGTAATGACGTCAGTTGGCAGAATTAAAAACTAATTTAAAGACCCAGTTTCCCTTGTTCTCACCCTCTTCTGTGCGAGATTTTCTCTGTTGTTAATTTCCGTCTGGAAATTCATGCTGCAGGACAACTTTAATGGAATTTCCATGAGCTTATTTAAGAGTTTCAGCGCAATGAAATTCAAAGGAAATCACTGTGCATACAATATGAATATCCATTTACATCATCACATGTCTTAGTGAGGAATTGCATTAGAAGGATCAATTTATGTTAAATTGTAACTGGACTTCACTCTTATGTTTATGGTTCTTTTGAACATGTTCTCCCTTGTGGAGTTGCGTTGTTTTATTTTCTCATTGTATGGATCAGCTGTGGGTTTAAATCTTACTTTCTTTTACCAGTAGTACTAAAAAAATATCTATATTAATTATAT
The DNA here is from genome assembly GCF_001444195.1 of Xiphophorus couchianus. Taxonomy (NCBI): domain Eukaryota; kingdom Metazoa; phylum Chordata; class Actinopteri; order Cyprinodontiformes; family Poeciliidae; genus Xiphophorus; species Xiphophorus couchianus. Next base: position 7,212,944 of record NC_040230.1, read on the forward strand.
TGTTTATCAATGCATGTCTGTGTTTGAATTGTTCACTCTGTGCATCTCTACATGCCACCACTCTAGTAGTGGATAAGAGCAGGCAACTGTTTTTGCATTTCTAATGCTGCTTCAGTGACGTAGTTAATTACAGTTATGAGCTGATTACGCTCAAGTATCTGAAAGAATTGTATGATATAAATCTTTTAGCTGTTATAGTTTGCATTAATGCATCCACTATTATCACAAGTCATAAATCTCTTTTTAATTTTAAATATGTTAAAATTTTGGATTATTTAAATGTATGCATCCATTATGTCATGCTTTTCTGCATGATATCTTTCTATCTAAGGAATTAGGCTGCAATTAAAAGAATATCGAGAACAGGAAGCGAAAATGTCGGTAATTCATGGCAACTTTAAGCTTTTCTAACAAACCTGTGAAAACAATCTGCTTGCAGAGCTTACCTTGCTGCTGTTGTTTTAGGATATTTGAATATTTTTTTGTTGCATTATCCATAACCAGCTCCATTAGCAGAAAATACATTTAATGAGCTTCAAAAATACAGATTTAACAACTTACTTAAAACCAGTTACCTATAACTGTTATAATTTTTTCTGTATTAGCTACTTTGTAAATTGATTTAAAATACTTTAATTTGACCAACATGTTGCTTTTTACTGGAAGTAACATAAATATTTTGGAGTGACCAAACCTGATGCCCATTTTTAATACAATAGAGAATCAGTGAAGGGATCCTTCCAGCCTTCCAGCCTCAAAGATGCGCAGCTCATCACTAAACATAACTTTCAAAATACCAGCAGGAACTTTAAAGAGCTGGCAAAACATTAAGGTTTGAGGGATTCATTTTAAAGATTCTGTTTTTTAAAAAAAAAAAAAAATTGTAAATTGATTGTTTTACTAGTTATGTTTTGATAAATGCCTATCTCATTTTGAGAAACAAACTTGTTTTTTGAATGAAAATAACATTAAATCGAAATTCTGTCAAGAATGTCAATAGCTTTGGCTGAAAGCCACTAACTTACAGGCTGGAGCAACAACAAAAGAAACAAAAAGCAACAAGATAAGTTTATCAACAAGTTATCACTTAAGTTACAAAGTGAGTTAAATTAATAAGAATGTTAGAGACCCTGGTTTTTACAATTTATGTAAGCCTTACATTTTTTAATCTTTTCAGAAGGTCTACAGATGTCTTAACTTTTTGAATCAACTCCATTTAGTAACATTAAAATGTCTGGAATGTGGAGCTTTTTCTTTAATGCCATTTATTTTCTTATTAGTCAAAACTCGAGCAGTTGGTTCTGGTCTTTTCACCTGTTTAAAATGTTCAACTTTTGACATTTTGTTATTGTCAATGTAACCCTGTCCGTGTGAGGTGACACCTCGCTGTTCCTTAGACTCTGTGTTGTTTTCTTTGAGGGTTGTTGTCGGAAGGAAACTTGAGGCAGGAATCGGGCACACGGCGGTTGAGATCGTGGTTCAGACCGTTTATTCGGACCACTCGACAGCGCAGCGGCTTTTTTGTAAAAAAGCAGACGTTAGTTATTTTTCAAGTTCTTTGATTTAATGAAATGCACCTGAAATATCCAAAATGTATAGCATTTATTTCTAAATTCATGGAGACGTTTTTGCAGGATGAGATGGGATGAAATGAGGGTTATTTGCGGCGTAGTAAATTTTGTCACACTGGCTTATCAGAAATGTGATGCATCTGTAAAAGCTTCAGCTGCAGACTCAGTGGAGATAATAGACATTAACACCAGAAAATGCATGAAATAAACCTTACAATGGGAATTAGTAGAGCATGTGCATCGTATCCAGAGATTGTAGTCCTTGATGTGCTTGTTCTGGGTTCAATTCCCAGTCTCTGACCATTTGCTAAATGTCGTCTCCTTCACTCAATTTTCTTTCAAATTACTGTTAAATTACTGCCTAAATAAACTTAGGATGGCTCAGTAAACATTGGTTTCAACTCACACGGATTTTTCATTTCACCATCACAGTTCTGATATCTTTCTCCTATTTGAGCCACTATCTTGACACTAAAGACGAGAGATGATAGAAAAATACAGAAAACTTGTCTCTCACTTATGGAGGCAGAAAAAGAGGTTAAGAGCTGAAGAGACCCTTCAAAGATTTTGCTCTTCTCAACTCAGTGGGGAATGGTTGTAGGCTTTTTTTTTATGTCTTCTTATATATATTTTTTTATTTTTATGGCGGGAAGAAGCAGAACGAGTCAGGAGTGAAAGCTGCAGAGACGAACAGATTTCCCGCTGAGAGCAGAGGCTGAAAAATAGGCTAAATGTACCGAGGAGCCATGTGGATAAAGTCCAGACGGGTGAGAGGAATCAGAACTGAAGAAAGGCAGGAGGAAAAAAAAGAAAAGAAGGAGCTTACAGACAAGTCACTGGTATTTCCATTTTGAGCCTGTATGAAGGCTAATGACTAAAGACGGGCTGCTGAGACAGAGCGAGGTTCCTGCAGGTGGTCCTCACAAGAGTGGAGAGCTCCTGGGGAGACTAAGGCCATTTTAATTGGACACTGAATAACGATATGACTGCCTCACAGAGAGATAGCAGGATGGTGCCTTCAGTTCCAAAGGGCCAATTATAGCATATTCATGTTGAATAGCCTTTATTAAGGATTTGTGAAGGAGCAAAGATTAGCATCAGGTTTGTTTTCGCTAATTTTTATTTCATTTTACTCTATGAGGCGGTGTGCCGGAGTGTCAATACAATCACTGTCAAAAACTGTTAAGTACCAAATTAAGCCGGAAAGAATGGTCTAATTTCAGCATGATCTTTCACATATACAGTATGAGTATTATCAGCAGGAGGTAAGTACAGTATTCAGTCTTAGTTATGTCAAAATGCTCTGTTACTTCTGACTAGAGTAGCTGCTCCTCTGCATTGAGAGCAGAAAGCTTCTGCGGAACCATCTCTGACGGATATATATATATCTATATATATATATACCAATGATAGAAAGGCACCAGCAAGGATAAACAGGTGTAAATATAAACACAATACAGTCAGAAACCTATTTGATGCAGTACAAACTGATATCATACAAAATAATGCAACATATAATACCTCTTCCACACAACACATAAAATAAGGGTAGGATGCTAACGGGCTAATAGGTGTCAGTCGTTTTGTGCCGAAGTGAGAACGCTCATTACAGTGAAAAATCATGATTATTGATTTAGGTTTTTCACCTATATTGATGCAGCCTTGCCCTCTTTTACTTTTGGATTCATGAACTGGAAACTGTGGATGTTCATTTAAAGGGTTTAAAGTGTCGGACTTTATTAATTCAAGTCATAAGATGAACATTCACATGAACCAAGGGCAAAAGGGCACATTTTACATATTTAATGCGATTAACAGTTATGAATTAAGAGTGTTTAAAAGCTTTTCAAGTGGTTAATTATTTGCAGTGTTAAAGGTCATGCTGCTTTCCTACCAGATATAAATTTGTGTCCAACTCCTGTAGCGGCACATTTTTTTTTCTCTCCCTGAACTTCTTATTATTGAAAAGTAAATAAATCACTCTGTTCCCTGTAAGAGCATGAACGCATCAGCTGCTAATGGAGTCGTTAGTATTATAAGAAACAAACAGTTCTTTAATCTTGATGAGACAAGGCAATCTAACCAAATAGATGTGTCAGAAAGGGGCAGCAGGATCAAAAATCAGTTGCAGTGGGTGGATAGATAATATATGCTGGTCTGTCCCCCCCCACCATTCCCACCATGCAAATGTGTTTGAACCGTTTCTCCCGGAGGCGGCGCGTTGTGTGTGTGCAGTGTGATTGCAGAGCTCCAGCGCTTCAATCCTTTAGCTTATTAATTTCATATTTACTCATTTATTTTTAAATGGGATGAGTGATGGAAATGCGTCAGGCTGCAGCTCAGAGGTGCTTACATGGCAGACGGGTTTATGTAGGGAAGAGAGCCAGTGTCAGATTCAGGGATTCAATTCAAAGATACGTTTTTTTTCTTCTTCTTTTATTATTCATGGAAAGCAAGAATAATCCTCGGGAAAGTTGACTGAGCATGGTATGCTACTGTGGCCCCCAATGTTGAAGTTTTGCTTATTCTGCTAGAAACCCGGGCAGGCAGTTTTATTCATCCTAGACACCTGCAAAACTGTACAAAAGATTTGAACCACTGTACTATACAAAGCATTGTACTTTGTAAAAGAGACTTTCTTCAGTAGTTCTTCAACATTTCTGAAGGTTTTTTCTGATTTATTTCCTCCAGTTTTTCTTTTTTGCTTATCATTTCCAAACATCTGAAATATTTTAACCTTTAAATCAATAATCCAGTTTGAACCCCAAATTGTGTCCTGGTTTTTGGATCTTAGTCACAAAGCAAGTCAATTGTGAAATGGCAGGTTATTTGATTAATGTAAAAAATTGCTGCTGTCTGGCAGACGTCTCATTGCATTTCCTGTTTACCTTTTGAATTAGGCAACTAAGGACTGATGACAGTTTTCTGCACCTTCAAATCAAGTATTATTGTTGCTGCATTTGGGTAACTGCTTGGATTTCATAATAATTCATGTATTTTGGTTTTCTTTTCTTGTCTTTTCTTTGTTTCAATGCAAATGCATTTCTAACTTAAATATAAATCAGAAATAGAGGGATTTGCCTCACCTCTTTTTCCTTGGAGCTTTAGGATACACAATTATCTGATGTAAAATAAAATCATTTATATTCATCTCAGTGCACTGGTAACCACTTCCACAGTATTGACTTTGTGGTGATGGTATTTGAATGTAGATAGCATGAAAATCTAGACTTGCATTGAAATATTGCTGCATCTAAATACTCAAATCTAGAAAATTTTAGTATTTGTGAAAAAGAGACTGATTACCTGCAGAAACTTTTCTTTTAATTGGACACAGAAGTTATCAGAAATCAAATTTATCAAAAGCCACTTTGCTCAGGTTTATTTGTCTTCAACAAAGTAATGACCATGTTGGATATAGATGCTCAGAATATTAATGATTTTGGTGTCCTGGTTTGGCTTTACAAAATACTGATTGCTGTCTCAGAAAGGCCTACCATAAAAACACAAATAAACCCAAGTTTGTAATTTAATTGATTAATGAAACCACATAAAGTGTGGGGTTTATCTAGAGACTCATAAAAATATTGCTGCTGCAGCTGCTTTTGTGATGCGTCAGGTAAATGTTTGGACAAAAGTGGAAGGTGAGCATCAGAGAAGTCATTTGAGCAGCTGTTTTCTTATTCTGCCCTTTAGTTGAACCCTTCTGTTGCATATTCAAACCATTTTCATCTTCATTAGAAAATCGACTTGCACAGATGCCTACAAAATGTTTGCTAACGGTTTTCTTTTCTTTTTATAATTTGCATCTAATTATCCACCTTTTTCTGCTCTTTGATGTTTTCACTTGTGCAGATTTAGGAAAGGGATAACAATGAATCTGACCTTCAGCTTGATGTTCATAAAACACAAATAAGTCTTCCAATAAGAAGAATTTTGAACTTAGGTCTAGTTTTTGGTTAATAACAGTGAATTACAAATGTGCATGTCTGATGTTTAAAGTGATAAAACGGCTCAGGATCATAAAGCGCATTTGCTAATTTGTACCCTAATATGCACCAATGTTTTGTCCTTTTATCTATTTCAACTTTTTATATTCTACCTGTAAACAAACCATTTGCTTTTCCATTTGTACTTAGTTGCTTATTACGTTTGTCTGTGTGGTTAAGTATTTTCACAGTTTTAAAAATATTTTGCAAATGCTGTAATTTTTGAAACAACACAATGTTGTGAAAAAAGGATTTACCTCTTTTGTTTCCTTTTTCTTTTTGCTTTTCTGACATACTTACATGTTTCATCTCACCAAACAAATGTTATTGTTAAGCGAAGATAACCAGAAGTACAACATGTAGTTTTACATTTAGATTTTATTTATTAAGGTTAAAATAATGATCAGAACAGAATAACCTCTACAAACAAGACGATATGATCTGATAGTTTGTGACAACTTTCAACGAGTCTTGGAGGAATCATGCTCCTGTTTTCTAACTTAGCTGCTCTTGAGCTTAAAGTCTCTAATTGATAAATGGACATTTTCCACCAGGATTTTCTGACAGAGAGGCAAAGTCATGCTCCATTCAATAACTTCAAGTCATGGGGGATCAGATGATGTTTTATTTCTCTGTTATGTTAATGCCAGATGAAGTGGGACATGCCTTAACTGAGGTGAAAGAGGCCTGAATTTCTTTAGATCTTGTTCATTTTTGACCCCCAGAATGAGATGATACTAACAGTATTTATTGCAAGTCGGCAACTCCTTAGAAAGTTCATCTCTGTTCCGTGTTTTCTCCATTTGTGGATAATCGTTCTCATTGTGGTTCACTGGAGTTCTAAAGCTTTGTAAATGTCTTTGTAAGCCTTTCCAGACTGATATATAACTTTGTTTCTCATCTGCTTTTGCATTTCTTTAGGAATGATGTGTTGCTTTTTGGAAATCTTTTACCCTACTTCATCTTGTCACAGGTTTTATTAAGTGATTTCTTGATGCAAGGGAGGATGTAGCTTGTGAAATTTAACCAAAAATGTTCTAAATCATAATTGAAAAACTGAGTTAGTTATTTTGTCATATAGAACCTGGGTGGTTCAGATAGTGTTTCTTTTTGTCTGGTTCACTTGGGGAGGTGTGAACGAACAATCACACTATGATGCAGACAAAAAAGGTGAACTCGTGTCTGCCTAAAAACCTAGATCTCAGTTCGGTTGAAGTGAACTCTGATGGTGTTAAAATGCATATGTGGATGCCAAGTGGAGACTGCTCCAAAAGAAGGAAGTGGACTTTAGAGCATGGCATTCTGGGTAAAAAATAACCATTACAAATGCATGTGTGTAGGGCTGGAGGGAGAAATGGCATGTGGTGTTTTGCCAAAGACAAAAGAGAAATCCTACAACCGCTAAAATTTAATGCCACTCCATTTTTGTCAATTTTTTGTTGGTCTCTTGTCTTCTTCAGATGTTTTTGTGTCGTTTTCTTCTTGATGCAGTGCCATCACAGGTGAAGCAGGGAACAGTTTTTTTTAATTTTTTTTTAAGGGTTTGGTTTGTTTGACACCATGCAGTGAGAAAGAGAACCGCACCAGCTGAAAAATGTAACAAATGTTGCAATTTTGTTCCCCAAACAGAGTCTACCGGACTGTCAGGCATGAAAACGCCATAAATCATCAGCTGAAAACAGTTTGTTCAATGATCTTCAATGCTTACGTAAAAGACAATGACATTATGGATGAATGGATGGAATTAAGTTATTTTGACTTAAAATCTATAGTGGAGAAAATACAGTTTTGCTGCACTGTCAACTTACTGTTTGGCCCCCCGAAAAGCTTTTTTTTTCAACATATTATGAGCAAAACACCGAATTTTAAAATTGCTGGTTCATGGTGATGACAAAACATCGCCTAGGGGAAAGCATTGGCGTGGAGTTGGTACAAAGTGTCCCGTGACAGAACAAAACTACAAAGGGGTGGAATAGTGAGGGACAAAATTACCAGCACCCTCACAGTTTCGGATCAAAAGATAACTGCATATCACAGAGAGAAAATACATCCTGTTGGACACAGAAATCATTCTCTCTTTATTCATTCACTCAGACATCCCCTCTGTTTTGTCTCCTCCTCTCTGTTTAATGCTTGTGTCTGTTTGATGGCTTTGCACGAACACAAGTCTCCAGAAAACCAATTTGTTGGTTGACAGCCAGAAGACCTCCTCTCTACCCCTCCCTTCTTTTCCCTTTCTTTTCCATTATTTGGCCCGAAGTGATTTGTTTTTGTGAGTTTAGAGCTTTTCTCTGCTGATATGCACATGAATTTTCTTTCAAGGTAAACAAAAAAGATGGAGTGAAGTAATTGGGTGCCAGTTTGCCATGTAAGATTTACCAGGCTGACTCCCAGATCGACCAGAGGCTCCTCCAGTAGGTCTGAATGTATGCTGTTGAAAACAGCGCTGACACTTCCATGGACCAGCTAATTTACTCTCATCTGCACAAACAAAGCGATTCTCCTTGGATAACATGATTTTAGGGCAAAGTAAACATCCTTAGAACAGCATTCGATTCAGAGAAACTCAGCAGAAGGCGACACTTTGCTCTGGGGACAAAGATAAATAAACTTGTGTGATAAATAAATGTAGAGCTTGTGTATTTAAGGGCCTCTGGAAGAGATTATTAGGAGCTCACACAGTGATTAAAACTAAATCAAGAAGTCACCAGCGGGTGCATTCCCTCTGCCTAATTGAAACCATTCCTTATTTACTCATCTTAACCATCCGAGAGCCGGCAAATCAGTTTCATTTTCCACGTACAGTATCTACCACCTCAGGAATCCTTAGATGTGCAGGAGAATCCCTCGGGGAACAGGATGGGGTGTTCATGTCGAACCAAAAGGAAAGGAGACGGAAAGGAAAAGACGAAATCGCTGATCACAGAGGGATTAATTCCATTTCTGAAGGCAGGCAGCAGTGGAGGGAAGCAGGGTGAGAGGAAGGAGGATGATCAAGGGGGGAGAAGACGAACACATTTCACCCATTTCAGTGGCGGCCTATTTCTTTGTGTTAATTCCTCCATGCTTTTTAAGTTCTAAAGCTGCTGCATTGTGGCTCAGTAGGATAGAGTATGATTGAGAAATTTGGAGGAGTATTTTTAGCCGAAGAATTCGCTCAGCCCTGAGGGAACAGCATATGATTTCTCTTTCATGCTCTCACTTTGGTGGTTTCACCGTAAACCTCAGGATTTGTAGCCGTGGGGAGGAGTTCAGACTGAATCAGCTCTGTATCCACTGCACAGAAAAGCTGCCTCCTGATTGGCACAAGTACAGTTGTTCCAGATAACCTCGTCTCTTCAGCGTGGCTGTGTAAGTAAAACACCACTGTGTTATAGTCTGCAGTGTCACACAAATGAGTTTTAGTTGAGACTGCCTCAGAGGCACATGTAAGATGTGAGGAGAAAAAGGGTCAAAATAAGCTCATTTCCAAAGACCTACAGCTGTGATCACTAGATTACCGGATAAAAGAGAAATCAGGAAGAGATGAGCTAGGAAGAATGCTAATTATTATGTAATGCAAAAAGCTGCATATAGGAGATTAATGTGCCCCCCAAACTAAGCGTGTTAGCTTTCAGATTTGTTTAGCACATTTTAATTTGAACATTTTATGCATGGAAATATCCTATTTATGTTTTCATGACCCAGTTAAGCATAAAATGGTGACAAACAAGTCTAAAAAGTTTTCTGAGGAAAATATATTCCAAAAAGACCACTGAGTATTAAAAAATCCTATCCTGTTTCCAAAACACTTTTATTTCCTTTTTTGCAATTTACGATGTGTTGGGGTTCTTTATAACTTACAACATAATTTAATTCAACCTGCCACTCTGACACCGACCCTCCTTAGACAATCCATGTAACCCAGCCTGTTGGATCAAGCTCGGTTAGAAAGTTTGGAAATTGTTTAAGTTTTTTCTTTTAAGATAATATGACTACCAAAACCTTTGAACTCACCAGGTTCTTGAAACAAGATAGTGATGTGAATGATGAAGCAATTATGTCTTTTCACAATAATGAAAAGGTGGTACTAAAGACTAATTCACCAAAAACGACTTCAGCATTCAGTACAAGATCATCATAACTTTCTTTGCGTTTTCCAAGCAGGTTCCCCTGTCCCACACATCGATCTTTTGTTCCTTCAAGTTGATTGTGTCCATGTTTTGATCAAACAAAACTTTATGAATCATTAAATTTTCTGACATTAATCTGGATTAAGATCCAGCATGTTTACTACTAATTGCTGGTTTTCATGGCATCACCATGCCAGAGTAGACAGTTGTCTTGAATCTTGCCAGGGATCGTATGACACTCCTTATATGGTTGATGTTGCCAGTACACCTTTCTACCAGGTAACTAGTGCTTTATCTCACTGTTACTTCTGTTCTTGGAGATGATGATAATTTGGTGCATTCTGGGAGAGAACATCTGACTCAGCATCTCATGGTTTTGCCATTGAAAGATACCCTACCTAATGAATCACTCCAACTTCTGTTTGATTGCCATTAGCAAAGTTCCTAGCCTTTTACAGAGGTATTGAGAAGTTGATTGAATTTTGTTTTTATATTTTATACTATAAAAAACATCAGTCACCACCCACCTTCCAAAGGTCTCTGCTACTTTATGATTAGATAGATTCAACCTGGGGAACCCAACAACATAAAACTAGACTTGTCTTTGGTTCAAGCTCCTGTGGTTTGTAGCTTGGTGCAGAGAATTTGCACATTCCTCTTGTTCATGCATGAGATTTCACCAGGTAGTCTGATTTCATCTCAGCATGCCCAATATCATGCATGTTAGGTTAGTGACACATTTGATTAGGTGCATGTAGGGGTGTGCAAAGTTGCTTTTCTGGTGCATTGTGGCCATTGGACAGATTAGGGACCAGTCCAGGACGAACCCCTACAGCATCTCCTGACTACAGATGGGCAGCAGTGGGTATGCAAATCTGGTCGTTGGATTTCCTGTGGCCTTTATTGCCTCGTTGTTCTTGATTACTCCCATCTGTAAAGGAGTGAAAACAAAAACATGCCTTGTGAGCTCCGTGTTCAGAATTCACCATGTTTTCTGTGGCAAGTGCACAACTTTTTAACTTGAATGTAGTTATTTTTTAAATATACACTTTATTTCTTTAAAGTCGATGTCTTCTAAACTGGAAAACTATTTACCGGGTAACAACAGCATGTTGTACATCACCAAGTAGTAACATAAATATTCGCTGATATGTAGAAGGATTTTAAAGAAGTTTGCAACAAAGAGTTTTGTCGAAAAATACTCAAACACAAACAACAAAGATTTTAACATCTAATATTATCAGGAGAATAAATGAGGACTGGCTGACTGATCTATATTTGGAGCACGAATAGCTCGGGTTGCACCGTGGGAATAGAAAAATGCAGACTGAGCATGGACCTTTCACATAAAATGTTCAAGTTTGTTTATATAGACGCTTAAAAAACACTTTCCTAAAAAGAGGCCAGAGGCTGCTTTGTTACAGCTCGGCTGTTAAACATTTAGAGAAAACATTTATAACAAAAATATGACATTATGAGAATTGTAGGACTGAACAATGTGGTTTATTTGACTGTAGAAGTCTACAAGAGCTTGCACAGTTGCATTATCAGTCAGATTTAGCCATGTTTTTGCAGTCACTGACCTCCCACTGAACTTTAACACATTGACTTTTCTCATGCGTTGATACTTCTCATTCTGTATAGCCTCATTGACTCTAATTAGCCTTTGCGGTATTTTCCATGTCTTGTGACAGCGCGTAGAGACAACCAGACTTTCTCTTGCTGCCCTCCGCCCCCTCCTCTGTCCTCTCTCGCTCTACATCCAGCTCTTTGTCTTGGCCATCTCTCATGAGCCCCAGCTGTTTGGCCTGCAGTAAATGTTACCACATACAGCGAGCTGTGGGATCCCAGCCATCATGCTTCTGGGACGGAGACTAACAGCTCCCCATGTTTCATCTTTGTTTTGACCTCCTTTGTGGTTTCTCCACGATTGCTTTTCAATGTGCTTCTTCTTCCGAGCATTAGCTCGGTTTTCAGTTTCCTTCAATTTTTGAAACATAAGCATCACACCTTACTGTGCATTTTACTATATATCCAAATAAAAAAGCAGAAGCTGTGTGAGGTTTGACGTAAAAAAGGTGTTCATTGACTGACAAGGCCATCGTCAGCAGTTGTGCGCCATAGGTTTTCATCGTATGAGAAATACAAAACTTGTATAGGAATTGGATATGCTTGTCTTGTAAAGTGCTTTTAGGAAACATTTGTTGTTTGTTGATGCTGTATAGATAAACAGACTTAAGATGTCAATTAAACAATGTAGTTTTATTATAAACCTTCCCATGTGTTTGAACATTTTAATAAATATGGGAAGAAATCAGAATCTAATAATGCATTAAAGGATAGAATAAGCTGGTTTGACTAGAACCTCATTTTCTCCTACTAACATTTTAGGAGCAAATAGCTAATAGATGAAAACAACAAATATCACTTAAGAATTGTATTTTATGTGGAGTACTAATGATTACTAAGTACTAAGTACTAGTGATTTCCACTACTAGAGAGTGGAAATCGAGAAAATCCACTTTTCGAGTCAAGCTACCAGCTGGTTCACAGTGTTTTCTATTTTTCCCCCGAACTTTGAATTTCCAAGCAAGAACTTCAAAACAGAGAAAAGGAGAGAAGAGACACCTGCTGAAAAAAAAGAAGTTCAAACATGGAAGTTTAAGGTTCCCCACCAGTCTGACATTGGTTTCCACAGATAAATTAATTTTGGAATTTGCAGTAATTTCACCTTCAATTGTTTGTATCAAGTAAGTCAGTAAATCAAGGGTATATTGTGTGAAGAACTGCACACATCTGTTTTTCCCCTTTGAATTGATTGCAGCCCTAAACTGGTTTTGTTATTTCCTGAACTTTCTTTTTCCACTGCAAAAACTTGACACTCAGTGAAAACTGATTATTTCTTACAACCAGGTTTAGTCAGTTCCCATTAATTATTCTGTGAGCAAAACATAACCTTGACCTAATTCTTACCTTCCTGGTTTCTGGTTGTTAATAAATCAAAATTCAATGTTTAGCTCGTGTTTTTAGTGCTGATGCTGCCGATGAGAATGAATACAGATGACTGGAATGTAAAATGTTTCCAAATATGCTGCTTGTTTAATAAATAATTTATTACATTAATAAATTAAGCTGGGGTGTCTGCAGTAACACTAAATTTGATATAAATAAATTGATGTCTTATAAAAAAGCTGCAGAATGGAAACTCGTGTAGAGGTTACTGAAAACACAAAAGCGTGAAGAGAAAAAGATGAGAAGTTGTGTTAGGGAAAAACAAATGGATCCAACTATGTATGCATTTTTGTGTTGCAGTGAAAACAAACCTTAAAAGCAAACAAGGGCTTAAAATTAATACACTAAACAGGAAACGCAACATTCCTGGAAGAAATGTTGCTTTTACCTTTCCCTGGGAAAAATAAAAGAAATGATTTACAAAAGCAGAGATTGCTGCATTTAAGCAGAGAAGAACCAAATATTAACTACGACCACAACTGACAGATTTACTGTAGAAATTCAAACAGAGATCCATACATGATGAAGGTTTTCCATTTGTGCACCAAATATTGCTGCAAAGGACATTTTAAAGTCAGTCTCCATAATTCTTTCTCTTTGTTCTGGTTTTTCCAGGTGGGACCTCAACATTGCGTCTCTCATCGGTGCGGGAGCTGCCCGATCAGCTCCAGGAGCTTTACCAGCAGGGTTTCGTTCTTGCGGCCGTCCATCCATTTATCCATCCCTGTGGTCCGCAGTCCAACAGCCTGCAGCACCAGCTCTACCGGGCCATACTTGTCCGAATCAATGACGGGTAAGATAATAATTCCTGACCATTAAATAAGTTCTGCCCCAGGACAGGAATTAATATGTAATGAAAAAATATTATAAAAGCATCAGATTCTGGGCAGTGAATTGACTAAGAAGTGCAGACATTTGAATAGATTAGTAGGGGTATTTTTTTGTGGATGTTTTTTTTTATATGAATAAGTAAAATAATTTACTTCTTGAGCGGGTTTTTTTCTATTGTGTTGTTTGAATAAAGCCTAAAATGTGAAAAAGCTCCCTTAATACAAGTTATGCTTGGTGAGCATTCATAAAAGGAAAGAGATTAGTCTACACTACAAAATATTGCTGTCATGAATTGCTTTCATATATTTAAAAGTGAAACTTGTACAATTTACCTGACATGTTTTAGGTTTGTGGGATTTTCCTTCGTCTTTGGAACGTCCATCTCTGCATAAAGTTTTAAAGTTTTAATTTGTTTTGACACTGATGCATTGTGTCAAAATGATTTGTGAAAAGTCCAACTACTCAATCAAAGGTTAATTTTTAAATTGCTGTGCATTTTTGTAGTATGAGTGTGCGCAATCGTAAAAACCTGCTTAGATTCAATATTTGCAATTTTACATATGTTATATTTCCATGCATTCACACTCTGTATCCCAATAACATATTTGGCCAACTGGGTGGATTTTCACTCATCGATTTCTCATCTGAGGTAGATTTTGGTGTCCAAAGTAGTGAAGATCATTGAAATGTTATGATGAAAAAGAAAGTCAAGTGTCTGGAAAATGTTTACTTTTCTGTAAATGTATATTTTCAATATCCAGCAATGATTTTATAATTGTGTCTGTTATCTATATCATGCAAAAGTTAGTTTTAATTTAATTAACTAAACTATTCTATTAATATAAAGTTTTCAGACATCTGAAGGAAATAGTTCAGGGAAGAGACAATAGAGAATAAAGATAGAGAACATTTGAATGACTTTGATAAATGACTTAATTTGTCCATTTCTGGGATGAATTAATTTAACTGATGTCTCCTTCTGGGATGAAGTCCTTCACAGATGTACTTTTGTTCATTTTGTCATATTACAACCAAAGTTTTCAAAGTATTTTGTCAAGACTTCTTGAGATAAGCCAACCAAAAAGAAGTGCTCACATGTGAAGCGAAGCAAAATTATAATAATAGGCTACATTATAAATTTTTTTACTAAATAAATCTATAAAATGTAACAGCAATTTGTATTCAGCCCCTCTATATTAATATCAAGGCACCTTTGGCTGCAGTTATAGTTAAAACTTTTTTGGAGTTTCCCTCAACCAGATTACATATTAAAGATAAACATTTCTGCCTTTTCATTGAAAAAAAAAGCTTAACTTCTCTCAAAGATGGGGAGTGTCTGCAAACGTTAATGTTTAAGTCTTGCCACAGATTCTCAATTGTATTTCAGTCTAGAAATTGACTGGGGAAATCGAACACATTAATTTTCTTTGATCTACACTCCACTGCAGCCCTTCTGGTCAGTTACTGATCTATTGTTTTGCTAAGAATCATTGCTTCTCACATTTCATGAATGTTTTTTTTTTCTGTTGTTCAGTAAGAAAAATCCTCTTACAAAAGTCATTATACATATAAATATAGGTCCTATATATCAACTAAAAAGCTTCATAAGGTATCCTCTCTGTAGTTTTCAATAGCTCAGCATCTAATGTGCAATTTTTAAATGTAAATTGTGCAAACCAGTATATGTTTCATTCCAGGAGGGAATTTAGAAATGTATTTAATTTCATTTAAAAAAATTAAAGATCAATAAAAAATATCTCCTGCTTAATTCAATACATATCTTGTTATCAGACAGGCAAAAGGTGAAAACTGAAGTCAGAGCAGCCTCATTAGGGGAACATATTACACTAAACAACAGGCCTGCCCCTCGAGGCAAATATGTTTCTGAGGCCTCAGACATCTTAGCTGCACTCCTGGGAATAAGACCTTTGCAAGAACAAAATAATGAAGCCATTACAGTCACTTAGGACAGCATGTTGAGATTACTAATGTACCTTAATTGATGTCATTATGCAGAGAAGACTTGGTGGGAATCAAATCACAAATGGTCTAAAAATGTTATGCTGCCTGCTTGGTGTCTGACATTAGCCCCAGAATAATGACTGTGTTCAGAGCTGCTGTGTTACATATGAATAATTACTGCTTTATTAGTACCACGTGAATACAAAGATTGTCCTCATCCCTGTGAACAACCAGCAGAGGTCAGATGTTACTTCACAGCAACAGAACATCTGTTTGCAGCTCAGGCAGTGGTCCTGTCGACCATTTCAGTGTCAGAGTCACTGCCGTCCTTACAAATACGCTCTAATGCTCTGTTCAGGCATGATTTTAGGAATCAAGTGTGTGGCACTTTAATTTGGGACGGAAGTCAGGGAGAGAAAACATTGGTGCTACTAAAGGGCAGCAAGGTCATGTTTCTCCCTGATCAATATCTGTCTACACATTTGAAAGCCTGAGTGTAAAGTTAAAGACTACAATTTGTTTGAATGTCATGCATTTTCAGGAACTGAACTATAATAAGCAAATCAATTTAGATTTTAAGGAGAATATCCAATTTTTCTACGATGGATTAGCAACCTGCTTATGATGTACTCTCTCTCCTAATCACGGCCAGAGCTGAAAATTTACTTTTATTTAATTTTAGTATAAAGTATCGTTACTCTTACTTGAATAAAATTTCTGGATTTTCTACCCAATGAATGAAAAACAAACATATTTTAACCAAAAAATTCACCAGACACAGAAACACACTTGCAGTTTTTGTTAAAAGTTCATAAGTTTTCTATTAAAAGAAACAGATTTTTTGTCTTTTAAATACCAACATTCCCACTTAACTTTATATTTTGGTCTGTCTGATGTAATTTTTAAATATTAAATGATGGATTATTTGATCAGTTACTCAGAACTTGAGTAGACTTCTTACCAAATACTCTTTTACTTTTACTTGAGTAAAAATGTGTAGAAGTAGTGCTACTCTTACTACAGCAAATGTCGGCGGGTCCGGGAGTCGAACCCGCGACGGCCGCGCCAAGAACTCCAGGCCTCCAAACATGGGTCGCGCTGTCCCCTACGCCACCACGGCACGCCCGTTTTTACAGGTTTGACCAAGCTTGTGAAGCTATTGGTGCATTTTAGTGAGTTGTGCTGGTGCAGAGCTATCAAATAAATTTATTATGCAGTACATGTATGTCTGTGTAAAAGAATAAACATTTTAAGTCAATTCAGAACTGTTATCGGCTGATTCTAAACCTCAGATATCTGTGTTGTATCTGAAGTGAAAAAATGGATTGTGCATCTCTGCTTTCTTGATGGTCTGTTACATAGCATCCCAATAGGAAACAATGTAGTTTGTGGGTTTTATTTGACAAAATGTGAGAAAGTTTCTGTTTGTGCTTTTACCTAACTTTGATGCCCCTTAGCATAATTGAATTCAGTGCAATCAGATTCCTTGGACTGAAATCGCATTCCTGATTGCCAGCAAACTGTTTATGTAGCCTATTCACTGCTGAGAAAGAAACCGCAAACCTACTGTTCCCAAACTGCAAAGACACTCCAGAACTTCAACTCTTTCTCCCACAGAGACAGAACAGTAATGACTGAAAAACCAATACCTGATATTACAAGCAACCAAGAGTGAAAGGCGTAATAATACGAATCTCTGTGCCCCAACAGTTCTGCTGCAACTGAGGGGGATCAGGCAGGAAAGCATGAAAAGACTATAGAAAAGGCTTATTGTGGAAGGAATTTATTACTTCTCCCTCTGAAGAAATAATAATGAAAGCTGGATCAGGAATGTGCTTCAGAGGGTAATGAATTTGAAATAAAATAAAGGAATATAAAACTTTGTTGATCCTCTTGTAAGAGTAACAGTAACTCAAAAATAATTTAACATAGAAAAAAGAAACAAGCTCAGCCTAAGAGCAGTGAAAGTAATACAGTAATTTATTTCTTTGAGTAAATGTGTATTACTAGGTAGGTGGAGTGAGTAATTGCTGAAATAAAAACCTTCATCTCTGCTGGTGTTTGCAGCAGAAATCTGGACTTATTTCAGTTCTTCTGCAGAAAGTAGTTCCTTGTTATTTTTTTCTACAGCACTTGTGTAGAGGGAGAAACATCCTTCTGGGTGTGAGATTATTCATGGCAGCAAATGACAACTTAATTTGGGTTTGTCAAACTCTGTGATTAGTCATTAATTTTCCCATAGCTGAGCAGTGCTCAGTATCTGCAGGGCATTTTAAAATGCCCTGCTTACTGTCAGTCAACAGAGTCTGGAAAGTACTCAAATATTATTGAAGGCACCATAGTTCTTTATGGGAATGTCGGTTCTTAATTTAGAAAATTTCTGGAAAACATATTCATGGGGGCCAATGCAGCTACTGCTCAGAAAGAAACTCTAACATATGGCAATTCAAGAATTTTGAACTTTGGTTATAATCAAACATCTGACAGAGCTAAACTCATATTTTCAAGAGCATCCATTTTCATTTGAAAGTTCACGTTAAAAACTAATCTTGTTTGCCCTTTAGTTTTTTTTGGATTGAAAATCCTCAGTTCAGCAGAGCTTTCCATTTAATTATCAATTTAACAAGTTCTAATAAGGCAGCTATAATGTAATAATATAAGAGTAACTTTTTGAGTGATATGGGGGCCAACTTCAGAAAAGTCAGCTACTTGTTGCTATGGAGACTCCGGCTTTTCCCGAGGAGCAGAGGGGTAGAGGGAACCCTTAAAAATGCAAAGAAGATTTTAACTTTTAAACAAAAAAGTGAATGCAAGTCATAATGCAAAACATTTTGAAGCAGGAGAAGAAGAAACTTATGAAAACTGATAAAAAAAAATTATTCAGGACCTATGACAAATTTAAATCCTTTCATTTTCAGTCTTTGGGAGACAATTCAGGGATTATTTATTATAAAAATGTCTGAGGAGAATTATGTGCTTATTCTGTGTGTTGTGTAAATTAAGGGTAGGTCCTATAGAGAGGGAAGACGCACTGTTTGCAGGAAGACAAAATACTTATTTTATGAGATGAAAAAATTGTAGATGTGGAGAATTAACAAAGTAGAAAGTTTAAATCAAAGGTTTACTGAAAAGTTCACAGGTTCAGAATCTGACGTTTGAGTTCAACTAGAATAATCCGTATTGGAAAAATAGGATAAAATATATCTAACTTTATCTAGGATTATGTAAAAACTATACAATGATCAACTGTCTAAATTAATCATGGTAAGAACAACTCTATCTACAATTTAACTTTCTGAGACCCATTTTGAGTTTGTATTGTGCTTCTGTTGTAAATAAGTGATGGGTCTCAGAAAAGGGCTTGGATTTTTTCAAATCTGCTTGTCAAAAATCTTGTCAAAAAAAAAAAAACACCGTAAAATTTGTCACTATCAAAATCTATTATACTATTATACTCTATTTTTCTGTTGGCTGAAAATTGCAACAAAAATTTCGACTGTAATGATTTTCATTTTAAAAAAGTAAATAGATCAAACATCAAAACCCTTTTGTAGTAACTTAAACTATTTAAATATACACTTGGTAGTACAGATTTGTACACCTTTTTGCATTCAAAAGTTTTGTAATTCTTTATAGATTTAGTTTTGCTATATAGGTTTAAGAAATGTCCTTTAAGCCACTACATCACCATTTTATAACCATTAGTGTAAAGTGGCTTCCTGCTGTAGCAGCACCTACTTGTTTGTAGAAAAGTCTGGGTTATAAAGGACTCTAGTTGTAATGAGCTACTGTTGCTTATCTGCCATCTTGAGAAAATCTGTCCATTCTCCTCTGACCTCTGACATCAACCAGGTGTTTATGCTCACACAGCTGTCGCTCACTGGATTTTTCCTCTAGCTTGGACATTCTAGCAGATCAGCAGCTTCTGAGATACTCAGACTAACCTGTCTGGTGCCATGAACCAGATCATGCTCAAAGTCACTTAAATCCCTATTCTTCCCCATTCTGAAGCTTGTGGCTGGATGTCTAAATCCATCGAGTTTCTGTCATTTTATTGACTGATTTTCCACTTGTGTTAACAATAGGTGTAGGTAGTAAAGTAAACAGCAATGGGATGTTCATAATGTTTCAAAAATAGGTTTATTTTTATTTTATTTCTCAATAATTTTATATAAAAAACATTTAAACTTTTTTTTTCTCCAATAACTGATTTTGTCTGAGGACAGGTTTACCATCTCATCTCTTATTAAAACGCCACTCACCATGTTCAGTGCAGAAAATAATCTCACTCTCCAGAAGCTCACAATAACATCTACTGCAAAAGGACTCTATAAATAGTGAGTCATTATGATGCCAAAAGAATATACTGCCACATTTTACAAAGTTATATATGTAGGTAAAATAAAGGGCACCTTATCAGCTTTCAATTTCTGTTTCTGTATCATTTTATAATTATTACTTATGCTGAAAACCATTTTCAGTATCCACTGTTACTCACACAAACCTGTCCCCACATCTCTTGGTTCTGCAAAAATAGACAACAAAAACATTGATTCTAAAATAAAAAAAAAGAAAAGCAGCAGCCGAATCGACTGGATCTCTACTTTATTTAATGGCTTGAAAAAGACACTGTGGGAAGGAAAATAGAAAGCTGAGAGAATCAGTGAAAGATGGAGTAAAGAGGACAGTGGGAGAATGAATGTGATCACCAAAAAAAAAAGAGACAGAGATTGAGTGAAAGGCGCAGAGGAGTCTAACCGACCAAATGCGGGTCCGAGGCTTTATCTCCAGTATGTGTCACTGCAGAGACAGCTGCTCACATCAGCACCAGCCCACGGGAATCCAAATCTCCACCAAGGGAGGAGGAGGGGGCGAAAATGGACAAAAGAGGGAGCTTTAACCTGCTCAGTTTATCCAGCAGAGCCAGAAAAAACAAGGGGGTGGGGACAGTCAAAATAAGCTTAGGTTATAATACAATAATACTGTTTGGGAGGGAATCAAATAATAGCAGATATAATGATTTGCATACCTGAAGTAGTCTTAAAAAATCTGTTTACTTTATAGCTTATTAAAATCTCATACAAATGTTTACAATGAAAGTACCAATGAGCCAAAACGACCAAAAAACATTTAACTAGTTACATTTACTCAATTACATTTACTTGAGTAACTTTTCTGAAAAAAATTACTTTTCAGAGTACTTTTACTACGCTGTGCTTTTACTACGCTGTACTTTTATTATGAAGTATCTCTACATTTCGAGCAATATTTCTGGACTTTCTACCCACTGAATGAAAAACAAACATGTTTTAACCAAAAATTCACCAAACACAGACACACACCTGCAGTTTTTGTTAGTTTCATACATTTTCTATTGAACGAAACTGATTTGGAAAATTTTCTTTTACCTGATTTTGTTGTTTTTTTGTTTCTCATTAGAATTATTTTCATTTTTGTCCTTAAAATACCAAAATTTCCACTTAACTTTATATTTTAGTCCGCCTGATGATGTAATCTTTAAATATTAAATGACTGATAATTTCATCAATTACTCAGTACTTGAGTAAACTTTTTTACCAAATACTTTTTTACTCTTGAGTATTTTCTTGGATGGCTTCTTTTTACCTTTACTTGAGCAAACATATGTTCAAGTACTGATAGTCTTACACTGAATACAATGTTTGGGTACTCTACTCACCTCTGCTTATCACTATTTCAAGCATAGTAGAGACAGACGATGCAAACAAAAACAACTTTAACACTGGACGATCTCTTGAGTTTAATGTAACTGAGGAAATGTATCATAGCACAGAACAAAACAAGCAGAAGTATAGCTGACAGAATATCCTTGAGAAACTCTAAAATGGTTATCCTAACCCTCAACAGAAATTTAGCGACACATTTTTCTTCAGCAATGCAAGAATGTTAAGACTTATTTCTATACACAAAAAGCTGATATGTAATGTGAATTTTTTTTTTTTTTTTTTTTTTTTTTTTACCACAATGCACTTTTAACTGTTTCAAATGCTGTCTGTTTCTACACTTTGGTCTTACCAGTACCAAGTACATTGTTCCAGACATTTACTGGTTGACCCAGATGCAGCTTTGTTAGCCTAAGTTCTTCTGTCTTTCTCTTTCTGAGACAGAAACGTTTTCATTCAACCTCTAAATTTATTTTAGTGTTGAATGATCTGTTATTTGTCCCTCAGTAACAAAATGTATATCAATCAATCAGTCAATCAAATTTTATTTGTATAGCACATTTCAGCAGCAAGACATTTCCAAGTGCTTTAAATCAAACACAGAAACACAATGCAACAAAAATATCATCAGCATATTGACAGGCAAATTGAAGCACACAGTGACACACTAAGAATTAACAATTATAGTGAAATAAGATGGCACAAATAAACTAAAATTATATACGTTCACATCATTTGTCCTAATTGTTATTTTGTCTACCGTTTTGTCAAATAGGGAAATTATACTTTTAAGTTACATAAGTTTGTAAGTGAAAGCTGAATAATCCCCTTCTCATTGGTTTTGCCCTAATTAAAGAAGTTAAATTTGGTCAGATTGTATTTAATTATGTTTCTAACTTATGTGCCTGAAAGCGTCAAGTTTTGGTAAGTTTGAAAAGTTTGTATCATGATAGTTTGTGCTGCAAATGTAAATCAATACCACAACATTCCTTGCCAAGCAGGTTATAACCTTAAATCTCTTTGATGGTCATTTGTCCCTGATGATAGTAACAACCTTCTGCCAAGAGGAATATAAAAAAAAACTTACAATGGAGAAATAATAGATTGGACTGAATGAAAATTTAAAATGTCAACTGTCAAATTTCTCAGTGTTCAATTTGGTTACGATGGTCTGGGGTTACAGTTCAGCAGGCAGTGTCTGATGGGGTATATTCATCATTATGGGTAATTGCAACGAGCTCCCGTGTGCTCCGGCTGCGGGAAAGTGAAGGATGAAAGAGGGAGATTGGTTCAGAGAGAAGACGAAGGAGAAGGAAAATAAAAAAGTACAACTGCAAAACCATTAGAGTGGATTCGCTTGGCTGAAATTATTCATGAATCTGGGAAAATGTGACATTAGAATAGGTGTTCTGTATTATTAAAGTGCCACAATGGCAGAGTGCTAAATATGAGTTCAGATGCTCCCTGACTGTGTCGTCATAGCAATAGATGATAGGCCTGACATGATTTTTGTTCTGTATGCGAAAGGCCAGAAAAAGAATGTGCGTTTTTATTAATTCAGCGAGCAAAAAGGTTTTATCCAATCTTGAGGTTCTTTCTGTATCATGAAAGAAAAAGCTTTTGTTGGATTGAGAAAATGCAATTAAGCACTCTTCAAGTAATTTCCAGACATGGGAAACATCAGGGTAATAAATCTAAAGCATTCCAGTCAATGTCTGGTAGGAATGTACTGGAAAGTAAAGGCAGAGGTTTTCAAAAGATTAAAAATTAGATAAAATTACTACATTTACACAAAATCTCATTGAAGTTATGCAAGCAATTAACTCAATAAATGTAATCAATAATGCCTGACTCTGTTATGTGAAAGATATACATATATATTTATATATATGTATTTTTTTTCTTTTTCACTTTATCAAACAAAAGTAAACTAAAACTATTAAATCACAGGAGATGATAAAAGTCATGGAGGTTTTCTTTGTAAGAATTAAACTATGTATTTTCTATTGAGCAAACTAAAGTCTGATACCTGTCCTTATATTTGATCAAACTTTTGCATTGCATTTAGGTTTACATAGCCTGTTTAAACAGTTTTAACTTGTACTAAGCATCTCTGTTATTGCATGAGACTGTTTAAGATATTAAAATTAGCATAATTAAGCACAATTTTATCACAACTAATAGTGTTTGGCACCAGTGAAAGTTTCCATTCCAATACATTTTGGTTAATGACTTAATAAATTACTATTAATACATTTGAATTACGATGATGTACAGTTGTAGTTTCCTAGATTTAGAGAAAAAATGTTGTGGCTTTACATTTTTTAATCATCCCACTGCTCAAAATGTCAAAAAAACCAGCAGCTTTATTTCTTTATAGTCTTTTAAGACATGAAGCCACATCATTGCCATAATCATCATAATCACCAAAATGAGGCTTGAACACATACAGTACGTCTCTCTGTAATTGATCTATACATTTTCTTTTCATTTGCAAACTAACCCTTTCAGGCATAGCGGTCACTGCAGTGGACACCAATCTAAAAGCTATTTTCTTGTGTTTCTTGTGGATTTTTATGTTTTAAATGCACACAGACCACTGAAGTGGACGCTAATGCATCATACAATACACTATCAGCTACTGGCCATCCGCTGCAAGTGCAAGAAAAGTTTTGTCAAAACCAACATGGCAGACAGATGAAAAAACAACTCAAGAATATCCAGTCCCTCCTTCTACTGTAGAGGAATCTAGCAGTTAAAATGAGTATTGTGACATCATGTAACCCAGACTAATACTACTGATGTATTTTCCAAATTACAACTTTGTATTTGAAGAAAATTACAACTGATTGCCTATCCAAAAAAAGTTGTTGTTTTTTTCCCCTGCCTTTTTTTTATTCCTTAAAAAAAAATCAAAAATACTTTGGAAAAAAGTACTGACACAAAGGATCAAAATTCATTCAGGAAAGGGTTAAGATACTGTATATAAGTAAAAGATGTATTCAGTAATATAATAATTTGATTAGATGCATCTGTATATTCAGATGTGTTTAATATCTCCCTGTGCCATTCTTCACAGTCACAGCATTCCCAAACGGGAATCCACACCACTGGTGTCAGACGTGCATGAAAAAAATATTATATCACTATGCATATAGCTGGTGGCCAGCGCTCTGAAGGACAACGCCATTTTTTCCTATCTTCAGTTCTGTTCAGATGTGTTCATGCGTCTTATAAAGCTTTCCGTGACTGAAGTCCAGTAGGCTGTTAAATCTTGGGCCACTTCAGCACGATGCAGTCAATGTGCGTGAACAGCATTCACTGGCGCACATCAATTTCTGGGATTCATCTCAGTGCTCCCAGTGTGCGCTCAACTTTATTTTTCTGCCCTGAGGCGTTCTTCATAGCATAAATTTGGCTTTGAGTCTTCATATCCAGTATCTAGGCCTTTTTTGAACAGAAGTGACAGTGACCATGGCAACAAATTTATTTGAAAACTATTTAAAAATTAAATAAAACTGAATTGAATCAAGGGATTTAGAGAAAATAAAGTATATGCAAAGACTAAACTATATTGACTTTAGTTAAAAATTCACTAAAAAAAAACAATAATTCATAAACAAGACTCCATTTCAAACTCCAGCGAACACACGGTAATTTGAAACCACCGATTAAAAAAAGCTACGTGGCCGCTGCATTGCTGAACAACTCCCAGAGCGAGCCCATTAACAGGCAACAATTAGTTTCTATGTGAGCATGCAACTCCGGTGGGAGCGATTAGTCCGTCACAAGGTGTTTCACGGCACAACAAAGAACTCGACCCATCTGGGTCGGGAGGAAGGGGAGTAAAGCAGGTGTATTCGCCCAGAGGGGAGCTTCAGGTAGGTGGGCAGGCAAACAGGCATTTGACACCCTTCTGACCGCAGGAGGCCTCAGAGGTTGACAGCTGGTGCTGCACGATGCATGAAAAGTCATTGTTTCACATGGAGAAGATGGACTGCAGGTGATGCAGCTGCTATTTTTAACCCGGAGGCTCCCTGCAGGAACAAATGCTCCATTTAAGTCTTTCTTCTATTTCTCTGTTCTTCTGCCTACAGAGATTTGTTTCCATTAGCGAGAGTCCAAAATCAGTTCTTCCCCCACTTTTTTAAATCTAGTTGCTTTATGTTGTGCAGAACTATTGATTGCATTGAAAGAAATCAAATTAAGTTTAAGTGGCAATTGTGGGTTTAAAAAGTCCCTGAGCCACAGTGAATCATTTTTCCGTCATTGTTAGATTAGTAATGATCAAGTAGAGTGTTTCTTTCTTTACCATTTTTATTTTTTTTTATTTTGACTAAAGTTATTTATTTTATTTTATCCTTTGAAGGTTCTCTGAACTGGCAGTATAAAGGGACAAACTAGATTATATAAGATTGTTTATACTTTAAAGAATGGAAACATGTTTGCAGCTTACTAAGGTCAGCATCTCTGCCACTTTTAAAGCTTTTTTTTCTACAAATGGTGCCTGGGGCACAGCTCAGCCAGGTGGTTATGATTTATCTCGTGACCAACGGAGAAGAAAGGAACCTTTATTGTCAGAGCCATGAGGCTGCTGCTCTTATGGGGTGTTCAGAATTAAAGGTATGAGAAACAGGACTCATTTTTCAGGTCATGATAACTTTTATCATGGAAAATTGGAAATTTAAAACTGAGCATGTCCATTTTCTTGGTTGGAATGACAATAGAGCAATCAAAGTCACTGTGAAACTTTCAAACCAGTAATTGTTCCACCAGCTCAGCATTAGAGGCTAAAATTTCCCCTGAATCAGTTGAATAGGCCTAAATTTACAAGTACAGCAAAATTTAGGCTTTTTGAAATTGTAGAAAGCGAAAGCTCATCAAGCAAATCCTTAAAAGAGAACTGAAGGGAGGAGAATGAAAGCCTGGTGTGTTACCCAGTTTCCTTTGAATATGAACGAGTCTTTTGTGCCTCAGAAGTCTTCCAGTGTGGACTTTAAAGGGCCTCTTGAAAAGGGCAAGTTTACCAGTAAGAGGTTGAACCAGCAATGAGGAAACAATAAAAAGCAGAACTAAAAACTTTCTGATTATACTCTGGCAGTCTTAGTTTATTTTTATATTTTATGCAGGTTTAAGGAGACATAATTGTTAGTTTTCACACAATTGCAATGGAATTTAATTGATAGCTTGAAATAAACACATTGTTATTGTTTTTACCAATAGTGGTCAGAAATTATCTGTCTGGGATTGTAGTTCTTTTTTAGAAAGGTAGATTGACTCTAAACTATAGTCATCACAACGCTTATACTTTTATAGTAAAATTTAATCAAACATTTATTCATATTTCAGCATGAATGCCACATAACTTCTTCATTAGTACCAATATTATGGTCTCTGTGCCAAACTTATACTAGACTAAAGTCAAGCATTACCATGCATTTTTTGTGACACAAGCATAAATGAGAAGATATGCATCACTCTCATGTCATTTCCTTACAAGAACCACATTGCATTTTTATTTTTCCTCAGAATCAAGACTGTAACAAGGCAACCGAGCATGTTTTGCTTTAATATTACATGATATAACTGGAAACATCTGAATTATACAAATCGAGATGAATAATCAGCATCCAGTTGCGCAAAACAGCCTCATCAGCGCATCTGTTGTGGCTTGTGTGCAGAAAGTTTCTGGGCAGATAACAGAATATATTGTTATAAATATTGCAACATTTGTTGGTGGTTATATGAAGTAGTAGAATATTACTTACTAGCTGGATTTATGAGCTAAACATCTCATGTTCAAGATGTGTTCATGTTCATTTTTATTGCAACTCATAATGTTTGGCACAACAAACAGTGGTTTAAATTCCAGTAAATTTTGGTTAATGACTGAATCAATAAATTTGCATGAATTTGGATTTTGATGATGTATGGTAGTTGATACCTAGATTTAGTGAAAACTGGAATTTTGTGGCTTTGCTTTTATGCAATGACTCATCTTTCCAAGCTGCTAAAAATACCAGCAGCTTTACACTTTATAGTCTTCTAAATCATGCAGCCATTTTAGGGGGAAAAAGTGAAATACTTCTAGTTCTACAAGTATATTTCTGTATTAAAATTGCCGTTTAATTGGTCTGATGTAATATTCTTAACTTAGAATTGTGATTTCTTTTAACACAAATTATCATAATCACAAAAATGAAAGATTTGAACACATAAGTTTCTGTGTAATTCATCTATAAATGTTTTAGTTTGTAAATTAAGTTGCAGTATATACATTTTTATATATTCTGAAGTTTTTGACCTTCCTGTGTCACTCTTTACAGTCACAGCATTCTCAAATATGCAAATCGAGATGAATAATCTGTATGGTATAGTGCAAAACAGGTTTGTGTGCAGAAAGTTCCTGTGCAGCTAGCAGAATATAGGATTTTGTTTTTTAGTTGTTATAAATATTGGAGAATTTGTTGGTGGTTAAAGGAAGTAGAAGAGGAAAAAATCCATGTTGTGCAGCATTTGGGAATAACTGATAGAAACATAGAAGTGGGGAGGGACTTAGTGTCTGGGGGGAGTCGTTGCGTGATGTAGGAAACTACTATTTCGACCTTTAATAGTCACACCAGTCTGCATGCATGCATCTCTTAACCTCTCTCACATCAGGTGTCCATGTAGAGCCAGAGGCCATGGAGAGTGCACACACACACACACACCCTCCCGCCTGCATGCACACACATGGTCTGCTGCACGCTAAGGGAAACCGTGGGTGTGGGGGCTTCTTTCACTTGTCAACAGGATGAGGAGCAGGGATGATAGAAGCTGGAGCATTACTCTCCTCTGGCCTAGCTCTGGGATTTCCTCAGCTGTACATAGAAGGAAAATGCAGCATTATATGAATAGATTTTTACTCCCCATCCTCTCTTCAAAAATACTTTGCTGGCCTCAGCAGGGAAGTCTGTGAGGAAAAAGCATGAAGACTGGATTTGCATTGAATTTCCTCCATTCTCTCTCTGTGTGCGTGTGCTTTTTATTCGTGTGGGTCTTTGTTTCACTTGAGTGTATTTTCCCTCTCACCTCCCACAGGGCAGCAATAACATTAACAAAGCATCTTGATGCACTGTAATTTGTTGATACAGGGCTTCTTTGTGTGTTTGATGCCTTTTTGAAGCAGTATTATGACTGCAATTTAATAATCCTAGCCTGCCATTATGCATTTGGATGTGTGTAGATGCCTGCGCTCGCTTTCTCTTTGGATCTTTTCTGTGGCCTGGTTGACTGAGAGGTTGGAACTCATTGTGATTTGTCCTTCTATCCCCAACCCACTGTGGTCTGTGCAGGGTGGAAAGGAGCCAGCCAGTCTGCCCACCAAACAAGCTACTGCTGGAAGAGTGCCTGTCTGCGGAGCAGGTGCCCACTCCTGAGCTCATCCAGGGCTACGTAAAGAAGGTAGGGCTGCTTGGCAAGTGCCAAGCTGAAGGTTTTGTCAGTCCATGCTCCGCTAGAAAGGAGGAAGCAGGAAGAAGGGATGATGGGGGAAGTGGAGGCTGGATAAGGGCTTATCGCCTAAACAGGGGAAAGTAACAGATTGTTTACTGAGAGGGAATAAAATACCTCCAACTCAAATAGTGTATAAAGAAAAATGCCAATATGTCGCACTGTGTGAATACTGATAGAGCAAATATATTCATGCAGATGAGCCGTCTGAGCAAACCACATTTAATGAAATTTCCACCAGAAGTTTGTAATACCTCCCTATAAAGTAAAAAACACAAATAAGTCCATACATAAATGTATAAATGGTAACGTGAAATACTTAACATGCTGATTAATATTTAATGAATACTTAATAGAAAAGCTTTTTTTTTCTTGCTCATGACAACTTTAAAACATCTTTATGGTGAAGCTTTTAAATGCATTGATTAGGTAAAATCTTCACTCTCTTCAAACTTCTTCAAATTGTTTTGATATTTTGAAGGATTAAAGGTCTTGTCTGACCTTTGATCTTCAGTTTTTGAAATCTTGCATAACGACACCATCCTACAACAATGGTCTACATCATATTTTGCCGAAAGTGTTTTTTGTCGGTGTGTGTGTAAATCATCCTTTGCCAATAAAAGAGGTGGTAATTTTTATGCCATGCAAAAATTATTTAGGAAGGCAACAATAATCAACTTTTTGTAATTAGTTTTCAGTCGTATCTTTCATTGAGTAGGCCCCTGCAAGATCTTTATTTCTATTCTATTCTATTCAACAAAACTAATTGAGAGTTTCCTGACTGAGCCTCAGGGATCTACTGTATGTCTGGCTGAAGAACTCATTCTTGTTCGGCTTTGCATAGAAACTATTCAGATTAATTTCTTATTCTTCCTTATTTTACAATTATACCAAGGCTAACAGCATTATTTGCATGTTAAAATCCAACATTTAAGACGAAAACAGCTAATTATAACTTGCAGCAGGATTGTTTTCTAAATCCTGACAGATTTGATCTGATTTCTTGAACTTTTTATGCCTTTTCACAGATTATTTTGTGCTTTACTTAAGCTTTTAACATCTGGTGTGAGGTTCATGTGAATAGGCGCTGCATATTTACTGCAATGTAATAATTTTGACATTTTTAAAACTAATTTTCCCTTCTTTAAGTTTAAAGTGTTTCAGGGATTCTACCGCACAGTTTCCAGTTGAAGGCCAGATTGTCTGTGAAACATATTGGGGTTAAGCTTGCAATAAAATACTTTACTTTAGAAGAGTGACAACATAATAGTTATTTTATGTAATTGCCACTTTAAATATAACAAAACATGGGGGAGGTGGCAAAGCGTGGGTACTCCAGGAGATGTCAGTAATAAATTAAAGAGGGAACTCTAAAGGCTTGGATTTTGTTGCCAGTCTGGCTAAATGTAGATCCCTCCTCTTTGGTTCCAGAATAGCCATCAGCCTCAAGGATAACAGGTAAATCACAGTTTTCATCATGTCAG
This sequence comes from Xiphophorus couchianus, assembly GCF_001444195.1. NCBI lineage: Eukaryota > Metazoa > Chordata > Actinopteri > Cyprinodontiformes > Poeciliidae > Xiphophorus > Xiphophorus couchianus. The sequence continues at coordinate 7,243,098 of NC_040230.1, forward strand.
AGCTCCAGTGTTTTAGCTGTGAATTCATCCGATTAGGGTCTAATTCACAGTTTATGCATGACTAGATGCAGGGGAATCAGTGGGAAACAAGGCAAGGAGTATTCAAGGAAAAGAAAAAGAGAGATTAGCAAAACAAGAAACAAAAATAAAAAAATGAAAACAGGTTTTAGATTAATTAAAATAATTTCCCTACATTTGTCAGGTGTGTTACTCAGATAATATAATGTGACTTTTTTCCAATTATTTCTGCTTTGATTTGATCATGATGCTAATAATCTCATAAAAAAAATCTGAAAACTGTTATGGAGATTTAGTTTCTCTAAACATTTATCTTAGTTCATTTGGGAAAATGTAATTATTCTTTTGGCTTGCAGCAATTATACTACAACATAAGAATTTAAAAATGTTTATTTTGCTTCTCTTGATTTAGCCAAGACTCTAAGACATTGGGAAATTATAGCTTTATATTCCTTTCCACTGGAAACTATAAACACTGCTGAATTTGTGTAGAGAGAATAATGCAAGAGACATTACAGTATTGTAAGAAACCAACTGGATTTCCTTGGTACTTTTTAAAGTGATGCGAAAGAAAAAAGCTTTCTAGAGGTTTTTAGACATTTGACGGCCTTTTCACTCACTTTGTTTATCTTTTGCCTTGGGAACATTGTTCAGAGAGTGTTTTAAAAAACTGAAAACAGACAACAAAGGCATAAAATAAAGTGCGAACTGAAAAACGGAACTATATCTGGAAACCTTCAAGAACTGTCGATGCTGGCATGCAAAATATCTTCTGTACAAAACTCTCTGTCTGATAGATAGATAGATAGATAGATAGATAGATAGATAGATAGATAGATAGATAGATAGATAGATAGATAGATAGATAGATAGATAGATAGAGCATACATATAAGAAACTAAAGCAAGTCATTAGGCTCTTAAAATACTTGGAATTCAAGTATTTCTCAAATATATGGTGACAAAGTCAAAAACAAAACTATAAATTTAATCAGATGTAAAGCGCTGAAATCTTTTCCACAGAAATACCTTCAGAAAGCCTTGAGAACTACTGATCGAAGCTGCTACAAATGAATAAAGAGCATCTGAGTGCTCTGGAGGTGTAATGTAAAGACATGAGAAATGATTCCTCACTTTTGCATATTAGCATAAATCTACCATTAAGATGTAGAACAGGATAAATGTAGATAACTCATAGAGATGAATTTCTATGCTCAATATAAAGTGATCCATTAAAAGATTCGGTGGGTGAGAAGCTGCATTCTGTGTTAATAAGGCTTTAAACCACAGTATAGTGTTCAAAAATGCTCCTTTTATGTGTCTGAGCATATTGTAGTAGATAAAATAGATATAATAATTGTGTTTTTTTTACTCTAGATGAGATAAAAGTAGAATAGAAAGATTTGAGATTTGAAATGGCACTTCAGATGATATATATGACATAGCTTATGGCTTGTTTTATTGTGGAAGTGTTGCGTCATTATGATTCAGAGCTCCTGCCTGGTCTGTGTTTTACAGACCAGGATGTGGGCTTTTAAAGGTTCTCCCCCGAATTCTTATGTACATTTTGCCCTTCGATTAGTCATGCAACCACAGTCCTGTAGGACCTCATTACTGTTGGTTATCATTTTAATCTTCTGAGCTGCAGGAGGAACAGGAAGCCTTGCTAGAAATCTATTAAAAAGGAAGTGGACATGGATGAGTGGCTGAGGAGTGAGAAACAAAGAGTGTTTTCCTCTGCATTTGGGCTCTTGAATTCCTTATTTTTTTCTCTTCCAACACTGTTTCATTCTTCCTCTCATTTATCTTTTTTTATTCTCCTTACTGACATAGTCTCTGTCATTATCATTTCAGCTTCTTTTTCTGTCATCTCTGCCTGCTCCGTCTCTCTCTGGGGTTTTCATCCTGACCTTCAGACACCTCCTCCTGGTGCTGCTTTAATAACTTACAGGGGAAATAGGAAATGTGGTCTCAAGTCAAAATTGAAATGGGGTTTTCACCACAGGCTGTTGATATTCCAGTGGCAGTACACGGTAAGCTACTCCCTGAATATTTTTCCTCAAATTTGTGCCCTGCATCACTTTGGTTAATGAAGAGAAATGATGCGATTTCAACCTCAAAACCTCATTTTTGTGACCTAAGGACGATCCCCTTTGAGCCAGTGAGACCTCTCTGTTCATTTAGAATAAGAGGCTCAGAAAAATGCAAATCATTAATGTTACCCTTCATTTATTTTTCTATTCACGAGAGTCGATTTCACTAAAACCATTTCTACCCCCAAAATGTTATCCTGTTAGCTTCTTTTAAGCTGCTTTACATTTATTTCCAATATAAAAACTTAACTGTTTTTGGACACTGATTCATACCTAATTATAACTTTCATCAACCTAAATCCATGAAACTCATTTTATATGGTCTTTCTTCGTTCTTATTTCAGTGTATGAACTTACCCAACACAAGGGAAACCACAAATGTGTTGATACTGATTAAACCAAAATACAGAAAAAAATTCCCCAATACCAAAAATGTAAATATTAACAGTGGATGGAGTTAACAAAATGCCTAAAATGTCCAACATTACAGAGATATTGACAAGAACTTTCAATAAAAGTTATTGTAAACAGGAACAACTACTGTTTCAGTTGAAGATTTCTTTGGTTAAGAATATTGCAAGACACAGTGATGTTCCTCAGGGTTTTGTTTTGGAGTCCCTTGTTGTCACTGATACAGTTGAGAAAAACATTTATCCCCATTCTGACAATGTAATTATTGTTCTAATATAACTTAAGTGCAGTGTGACATCATACATTTATTTTGCAGATTTAAATAAATTTACTTTGCACACCGACATGTTCCACAAAATTGATACCTCCCATTAAGAACTGCTTGAAGGTTTTCTCAATTGGTGTGTCAATTGAGAAAGTATTATGTAAAATAAAGAGAAGAAATCAGTTTGAATTTGAGAATCTTGATAAGGATGAACAAAGTTCTCACTGCATTTCCAAATATCAAGAGCTGCAGTGACAAGTATCATTAAGAAATTCAAGGAGAGTCGCATGGCTCAAAACAATCCTGATAGAGGTAAGGCACAAAATAAAGAAAACTGGTGAGGGATGTTGCCATAAAGACCCTTTCAAAAGCGGCAAAATAAAAAAACGACTTATGCGAGTGAGAAATATAGTCTCACATAAGCTCTTCACAGGAATGGAAGACAAGGTTGCAAATCTACAAAATCTTCACTTCTGCAGAAGAGGCTCTTTCAATTCAGAGAAAAATATATTAGGGAAACCCTGGTGAAAGATTGCGTGAAAGTAGCATGTCCTTAAGTTAGAGAACACAAAATAAGAGGCATTGCTTATGTTTGGACAAATAAAGGAGGTGCCTTTTACCCAAAAGACAGCATCCCTGCAGCGAAAAATGGTGGTGTCTTCTGTGTATCTGGTACTGTGATTCTTGTCACTGTGAAAAGAATTATGAGGAAAGATGAATGTGGGAAGATTTCGGGAAAAAGAAAAATGTAATCAGAACAAAGATCTTGTTTGTTGCTATGTCTTCCAGCCTGACAATGACCCTGAACATGCATCGCTGCTGGCAAAGAACTACCCCCAAAATGGAGGTTATTGACTGACTTGCACAAAGTCCTTACTTGAAATCCAATACAAGTATGTGGGATAAACTGAAGACAAAGTTCCCTGAAGTCAATTACATCTGAGAGAATTTGAGGCATTTAGAAAAAAAATAATGAGCTGGTATTTCTCAAGATCCAAGACTTGTTAAAAACTGAAACGGCAAAAAACAGGCAGTCATTACAAACATTTAGCGTCAGGGAAGCTAATGCTTCTGTCAGTAGCTGCATGCTAACATCACATTTTGTTGTCTGGAACCATCAACCTGTAAGGCAAGAAATCTTTTTAATCCTTACCATCCAGTTTTATAGACAGTTTAATCTCACCCTATAGTCATCCAGACATGCTATCCGCTTCAATATGCAGTTTCTTTCCTACAGCTATGCCACAAGTTTTGCATTTCACTCTGCATTACCTCCCCATTCTGCTGGTCTATTATGTGTGTCACAACTACTCCTGTCCCCATATTTTCTTCTCACCTTATCTGTTTGTTTCTTAACTTAGTACATACTGAGACATAGTTGACTTCTGAATAGACAGCTCCTCTAAAATTTACCTCTGGGCATCGCCACAGGCAATGAAGATGGTGACAGGTTAACTTGCATTCATTTAAAGTTCAATCTTTTGTTGACGTCTATAGATATTTTGTTACTAATTTTCCTAAGAAAGTATGTTATGTTGTGCCATTATTTCCATTCTACTGAATATTGCTTCTCCTATTTCCAACCAGCTATTTATCTGTTTCCATTAACTGTTTGTTATTGTAGTGAAGACATTTGTTTTTTTGCTTAGACTCATTTTGTTTCTCATTCACTTTTATTTGTGTCAATCTGCCATCCTGACACTCGTCCTGTCTTCTGGCTTGTGTTGCCAAGATGAAAAATAAATCTGTTCTGAATTGTCAAGTGCCAGGACTTAATGAAATGATGATGACAAAAACCAAAATGGAACCAAAAGTAAATTCAATCAACACAACCCATCATCTTGGATCTATTGTTCTATCAACTGCACTGACATTAGTCAGTCAGAGCCATTCATTTTTACCTCAGACTGCCCGCATTACCATAAAATGAGATGCAGCAGTTGCTCCCTTTTATGTCAGCAGTTCCATTTGAACATATCGGAATGGGGAATATTATGTGAAAGCAGCCAGACGGCATTTAAATGATGCTAAACAATATGGCTGGAGACAGAGTGACTGTTTTCCAATTCAATTTCATAGTGAATAACCTGCAGTTTGATTTGATTTTTATTTTCTCCTCCCAATGAGGCTCAAGATAGAAATAGGGGCAGCCTCAGCTCAGAGATAGGAGGCACAAATGGAGAATGGCATCATTAACATTCCCTGACAGTTAACGTTTCAATCGGCAGCGGCACCGCAATGCCGACACAAAATGCCACATGACAAACAGGAAAAACAGAGGTGCCAGATTTGGTATCTGACACAGGTCAAGATCATCGAGGCATCCCTGATCGAATCAACAGCTGTGTGATTGCAGAAAATGTAGAGTTAACCGAAATTATTCCCACCCCCTGGTGGTTTCTGATAAGAAATGAGACGGACATTTCTCAAGAGATGATAAGAAAATGCAGTTTAAATACAGTTTTTGGTCATTACTCTATAAAAGAAATAAACACAAAAACAGAAGCTGTAGTATCATTATAATGCATTGATACCACCTTTGAACCACATTTTCTGCAATCACTTTACTAAACTCAAAGGCTTGCTGTAGAGAAACTTATTCTGCTGCAGAGATGGAAGCAGACGAAGAATTACCAGGAAGCACAACCTTCACACAAAAACAAACTATAACACATTTAAACTGGTCATAGGGCAGTTAACACAGTAATTTCCACAGTTTTAAAAAATGGTATTCAAAACAATACAGCTGTTAATTTGGGATATCCCAATATTATGGTCAACCATAAATACATCACACAGGGTGCTGCAGAGTTAACAGGATTTGTCACAACAATACGAGGGATGAAATTAATCAATGTCTCTTCACAACATTACAGCAACTTTTCTTCTATGCTTTCCCTTCATTCAGGCCCAATATGACGATAATTTAACTACTCAGCGCAATAGGATGTCTACTGGATACTTATCCAGGAAGAGTGATTGCTGCAGGTCACAGGGTTTCCTTAGATCAGTGGTTCTCAAATATTTTCTTCTGCCCCCCCCCACAGATTACAATAAAATCCAAGTTGGAGAGACAAGATTCATGATGATTCATGATGTTTTTATGGCCACCTTGTATGAACCCTGATGGTATGCACTCATCTTAGTCTTCCCTTGGCCAGTCGTTGGAAAGCCCAACCTTTCTGATAAGTGAAGATGCATTTGAGTAACTAATAGTTCCAACACTGCTGGAACAATTGGCCTCAAGTAAAACCAGAAAGCCCAAAAGTGTCAACATAAACTTGGTACTTGGACTGTCAGTTGCCAGCAATGGTATACAATTTTATTCCTCTACTCATTACTTGTGCCTCTTAGTGCTAGTTCAAGACATGCTAGCTCTTTGAAATTTGAACGATTTGCCTACTCATTAATTGTCTGCATATCATCCTCATTATGGCCATTAAGTGCATTGTTTTGTGAGTTTGGAAACTTGCTGTACCTATCAAACCTCTAAATCCATGAAGACTAATTTGTATTCAATATATTATAGGTTTACAGGTATCGATTAACAGTTGTGTTTATTAAGAATCAGGTGACCTTTAGTTTCATAATTTTTATTTTGCTCTTTTTTCCACAGCAGATGCAGGATTTCGCTGACCAGGGGGTGATGTTTGTAGGATTTGTCCAGGAGCCATACGGAGCGCCTTGCACCCGGATCAGAGAACCAGAGACCCCCTCCCTGTCTCTGCACTCCAGCCCCAGTTCTGTCCTTGGCTCCCTGGGTAGCTGCAGCCCATCAAACCCCTCAAGCCCCAGAAACCAGCCAGATCCTGGAGCAAAAAGTGACAGTACGGACAAAGAGGGGAACATGCAAGCATCCCGACTGGATATGGAGAGAAATGAGAGCGAGATCAAAAGTGAAAACCACTCAGGTTCTGGCGTAGGGGGCATTCGGGACGGCATCTCACCAGCAGCTTCTCCATTATCAGAGGGAGACCTGGAGAACAGCGAGGTTCTGACCGAGGAGGACTCGTCGTGCCACAATAACAACAAAGACATCATCGGAGACAGAAAGGAGAGGCCAAGATACAGGAGAGGTGATGGTGAGTGGTCACTATGGTTACAATTTCACATCACAACTAAGAGGAAAGAAGTTGTTAGGCAAAAATCAAGGTAATTATTACCTACATGCTGTGATAAATGAAAGGATCTGCTGGAAAGCAAAAGAAATGTGATTGCACTATGCTCTCTGTATACTCTGGTTTTTTCTAAATATCCCCAAAAATATTCTGGAACATATTTAGCCATCCATTCTGCTTCTTTACCCGATTAATCCTTTTAGAGTGCCGGGTTGCTGGTTTGTTTGCAATTGTTGTTCAATAATATCACGTAAAAGCATATTCTGATGTTTAATTAACTCATATTTACATCAGTTTTGAATGCTATGTGAAGCACATGCATAACACCGTACCAAGCCTTTAACCCGCCTGAGATTATTTATTTTCTTTGCTTTCAAGCAGCCAGGCCTGTTTTTGTTCAAGGCAAAGATCTTCTAAAGGCATTTCAAGGTTTTTCTTTTATCATTTTACCAAGTTTGAATCTTATAGACCATGACAGCAAATTGTGAATTCTGACCTTTGTCAAAACTATGAAAGTGATTGAAAAGAAGCTTTAGGCCTAAATAAAATGTCCATAGAAGAAGGATGGCATTTGAATTTCATCCCTTTAAAAAAAAACCATGAAAGAGTCCAACCAACCCTGGAAACAGAACCTCTTCTATTATTATGTGATGTTTTTAGCATCTTATGCCGAACAAGTCCTCTGAAAAATGAGTTGAGCACATTTTGGAAAAGATTTATAAACACAGCTTGACAATCTGATAAGATGAACAGTCTTAAGAACTTAGTTGGAAATTGTTTTTAAATATTTTATGCATCAACATGGTGCTTCAATCTGATTTAATCCTGTAAAAGATCAAAATAAACAGCAGAAAAATAAACAATAGTGAGCTTGTGTTACGTACATTGATAGTAATTTGACTTTTTGTTAGTTGCGAATCTTTAAGTTTGGCAGATCAAAACTGAAATTAACTCCAGAGTTTTACAGTTCTTATATATTTTCAAATTCGAAGTTACATACTTCACCATATTGTCATTTTAAAATTTTTTGTGGAATTACAATATTCTGGATAGTCAAATACAGATTTAAACAGCAATTTTGAGCAGGAATAAATGCACACATACATTCCTATTCAATAATCCTTTGAAAGAGTAATATAAGGGAGAGAAAATAAGCAAAAGAGCAAAGTAAAACTTTGTTGTACCTTCAAGGCACCCGAATTACTAATAATTAAAACACTTTAACAGATTGCAAGAAAGTCTGGTTGCCTGAATGCAAAAATTATGACAAGAAGTATCAGATTGTTTAAGACTTTCTCATTGTACTGTCCATTGCTTGTTTATGTTTCAGTAAAGTGATCCACTATTAAGCAATGTAATATTGGCATTAAATATAACTACAAATAGTCCAGTGGGTCCTAGTTTAATAATTTTGCTACAACTTATAGTTGTTTTCATTTCTGGAAGCGATGGCATATAAAACTAAATGTATTTGAGTAGATGCCCATGATTGAACATGATTAAATACTTATTCATAGTTTAGTCAGTTGGGTTACTACATGCTTTAAATGTAAGCAGAACTAATTAATCCAGAAGGGGAACCATAATTAAAGGTCAAAATTTAAAACTTCACAAATGCTTTTCTCTAGGCTCTAAACTTTAAAGTTCAGCAAAATGACCAAACAGTAACTCTTACAAATTCCACAGAAAGGCCAAATCATGGAGGATCGTAATTAAAGGTCAAAACTTTAAATGTAGGAGAGCTGCATCTGCTACAGTGATTATGTTCACTATACTAATCTCACTATGAAGTATTAATGGATTTCCAGAAAAAAAAAAAGCAGAATTATACTTTATAACATGTGCATAACTTGTAGCTGGTTTCAGAGCAGATACATTTACTGTGGATTACATCATTTTGCCAGGAGGGTTGAGAATGAGCTGTCATTCCCTCACAAGTATTCAAACTGAAAGATTTGACTTCTCAAATGATCTCCATCTTTGTAACTTTGTGTTTTTGTCTGCAACTCTACTTTTTTTGTTTGTTAAGAAAAAATACCACTGCAGATTTCTCCTAAAAAACACACACTGCGTCTGTGGAGGTGTCACTTCTTGCAACTGCTAGAACGTTACACAACAATGTGTCACCTCGGGACATAATCCCTTCTCTCTGTCAAACACAAAGAGAGTCGTCTTATAACCGAAGCTGTGGAGCATACAAATTTGCGCACAGCTGATGATGCTGGGAGTTTTTTTTTTCTTTTTTTGGAAGCTGCTCGTTTTGTCTGTAGAGAAAGCGAGCCAGCTACACGCCTTTGAGTTGTTCTTCCTGCACATTTATAGTTTCAGCTTTCTTTGAGTGTCTCGGATTAACAGATGGAGACGCCCACCACTGTCAGCGCCTCCTACAGTCTCCCATCCTGTCACTGAACCTATTTGTGATACGTGTCAGCATCATGTTCAGTCTCAGTGGGAGCTATGTCGGCTATTAGATAGAAATGAACTCATTATTAGATATTATATAATAAATATGAGTAATTTTTCGATCTTTATAATCACGTGTTGACATGCATACAGTTCTCCAAACATGGTGTGGCAGCTCACCATCACCCAGTGGTCCATCTGGGCTTTTTGCTGCGAGATAATCCCCCACTGACTTGTCCTCTACCTCCCTCAGCTTCACAGCTCTCTCCACTCTTTCCCCCGTTCCTTCTCCCAAATCTCTGTGACAATGCCAGTAGCGCCGGCATCGCAGCCAGCCGGGGCGGTGAAGGAGTCTGCCAAAATCCCATGTCCCTCTCTACTAATGCCCAGTCTGCCGAGAACGCCCAGGAGCCTCTGCTGCTGCTGCTGGCTTGTCCTCGGTAATCCACAAATCTTTGAGGTGAACACTGTGCAAGTGCTGGCGTCGAGGCTGGCAGAAAGCTATGGATTACCGCTGAAAAAGAGACACCACCAGTGAGATCGGAGCTTTAGCGAGATCCTCTAAGTCTGCAAACACGAACGCTTGGATGACTTGGGGAAAACGACAATTTCTTCTCGTGAAAATTTTCTTTGGGATCAAAGTAATTTAGATGAGCAGGAACAGTCTGTGAGAAATTAAGTGCTACCGGTGTTATTTTCTGCCACACAGGTACGGATCTGGCAAATGAAAGTACTTAAGAAAGATGCAGAAAGATAAACTGTTTTTGATTTTACTGAACTTTTTTTTTCTGCCCAAATTTTGCATTTATTTAAAACTGTTCAGTCAAAAAACACTTATTTTTTGTACTAGATTGGAATAACACTTACTAGTCACTTTATAAGGTACAAATGTTCATTCTTAACCAATCACATGGCACCAACTCGATTAATTAAGCCATCTATGTAGATCTGGCAAAGACCAATAGCTAAAGTTTAAACTGAGAATCTAAATGGTGAATGTTGAGGATTGAAGTAACTTTCATTGTGGCATGGTTGTGGGTGGACAACCAGCTCTGAATATTTCAGAAACTGCTGATCCGCTGGGATATCCACACACAGCCATCTTTTAGATGTACACAGAATGGCCTGAAAAAAGAGAAAATGACCAATGTGCATTTATTGCGGAGACAAAAATGTCACGTTGATATCAAAGGAGAATAGCTAATTCCAGATTATAGAAAGACATCAGTAGCTTAAATAGATTGGTACAATAAAGCGATGCAGAATGCCATCTATGAATGCATAACTTGTTAAACATAAAAGGAGATGCTCTGCAGCAGCAGAAGACTACACTGCTCAACTAAGATCAGTAAAATGAAGCTAACATTTGCACGAGGTTATAAATGTGTTGTATGGTTTGATAGGTCTCAATTTTAGAAATCATTTTACTAGGCACTGCATATGTACAATACAGACCAAAAGTTTGGACACACCTTTTAATTCAACGAGTTTCCTTTATTTTCATGACTATTGACATTGTAGGCATCAAAACTATGAATAACACATGTGGAAATATGCACTAAACAAAAAAGTGTAAAACAACTGAAAATACCCCTTATATTCTAGTTTCTTCAAAGTAGCAACCTTTTGCTGTGATTACTGCATTTTCACACTCTGCATTTTCTTGATGAGCTTCAAGAGGTCGTCACCTGAAATGGTTTTCACTTCATAGGTCAACCTGCCCTGTCAGGTTAATAAGTGGGATTTCTTGCCTTATAAATAGTCATGAAAATAAAGAAAACCCATTGAATTAGAAAGGTGTGTCCGAACTTTTGGTCTGTACTGTACATCTTTAATGTCTGTAAAGATATTAACTGATTTGAACACAAAGTACTTTTTCCCTCCATAGACCATAAACTACCACTATAGTTGTCTGACAGATTGTTAAAAATGTGTTACAAGTAGAAATTTCACCTTAATGTGACACTTAAGTCTTTCAGTTCTTGCTCTTGGCATAAAGCCTGAATGCTAATGATGCACCACTGTTGTTTTATGAGCTAGAACAGAGTCTTATACCTCTTATACTTTCGCATAAGAGGTCCCTCTGGCTCTGGAAGGAACTTGGCAAGCGGCTTCTTTAAGAGATTTATGTTGGCTATTAATGTCTTATCTCAAAGATCAAAGATTACTAAACCTTGTGTTCTTCCATGTACCAAAGTATCTGTTACTCTGCAGTTTACACAGTGGAAATTAGAGAATTTAAAAAATATATATATCAAATTTGCTATTGATTTAGGAAAAATTAAGTTGCTTTTTATCTTGGGGAAAAAATGAGATTCTGTAGTGAAATCTCTGACTGTAAATGCAGTTTTTTTCTTTTATTAATCACCCCAATATTGTCGACCAATTTTAGCTCATGAAAGCAAATTCCTAATCTTAGAACTGAAAGCAAAAGTTTCATCCTACTGTTTTATGCTTTATTCATAGATTAGGTCTCTGTTGCAGCTTTCCTGCACTGTGCAACTCCAATAAAATCCCTGTTGCATGTTTTCCTGTGTTACAGTAGCAAGGCTTTGATATCTGTGATTTTGCTGTGAGTTCTGGCAGATGTCCGTCTGCACAGATTTCCATCAGAATTATTACAGAATTTCACATGAAAGCCTGGCTTCGGGTCGATCTGTTATTATCTCACAGTCCAGTATGATGGACATCAGAAGGCAGACTTCTTATCTTATTTTTCTCTATTTTTCCTCCCACGCAGTCCTGCTGAAATTGCCCCTCGGCAAAGCACTCAATCCGCCTCCTGTAGTTTCTATATATTTCCTCTGAACTGCTGAAAACACTCACATGCTCAAAAAGTAAGTTACCTAGCCTTCTGGCTGAAACACAATTGCCTTGCTGCAACATAATTAGACCATGTAAATCATTCAGACAGAACTCAGGAAATAGTTCATACTGTGAAGCAGACAGAAAGCATGTTTTCATCCAGTGACTGTCATTCTGCCGTTTATGTTGCAATTTAATCCACCAGGCAATCAAATTAGAAGCAACGAAGTCAGCCAAGAGGAATCTAGTTTTAATGTGAATTACACTTCTTTTTGTCATATTGCCAATGTCTTCCTTTTATTGTTTTATGTTTTATGGTGGCTAAGTGGACCAAAGCTAAACAAATATTAAAAAAGTAAGTGGGCTAAAAAAAATTAACAGAAGTAGTTATTTGTTGCTTTTTTGTGTGTGTTTTTGTAATCTTTTGCCCGTCCAAAGTTGTTCCTGTTTCCTAAAGCAGTCATAATAGTCATGTACGCATGGCTAGATAAGCAAATTAGCTCATGTCTTGTAGCACATTCATCAAGTTTTAGGGCGGCTATTAGCTACTTTTTGAATTCAAAAGGGAGACAATTTAATTTTCAAATGATACTGCAAAATGTAATTTTTTAATGGACGTGTTAGGTGCCATAAATCAGTTAACATAAAAGCAATTAGACTGGGGAAGCTCTGGCAAGTTGGAGGCACATTGAATGGGAATTCACTCGTGTTGTCTAAGATTTGTTTTCCATATTGTTCCCTGTTGTAACATTGTTAGCATTGGGAGGATAACGGGAAGAGTGTGTGAGTTTTCTCCTGTTGCCGTTGATCTGATATTTCTCAAGAGGGGCAAATGAAAAAGATTTAAGGAATTAGGAGGACCAGCTGTCACATCAGTCTGTGGAGCCAAAGAAGAAATGGTTATAAATGATTCATTCTTCCTGGATGGCTGGCTGGCTGACGGATGGACGGACAGAGGAACCAAATTGATGAAGCAACGGTTCCATTACCAAACACCACCATCCAAAACCGGGGTGCGTGTTGGTGTGTTTGAGTGGGTGGCAGCGTCACACATTCTGCTCATCCATCTGGTTCACTTGGGGAATGACAGTCTGACATTTGCATTGGAAGAAAAGGGGAAAATGTTACCAGGCGCGATTGGCAATGTTTTCTCACAGATCCAAACCCGGCTCACATCTCACGTTTTGTGCTTTTTCAAAGCTAAGCTGAGCAAATATTTCACTCGTTCACATCACAACTACTAAAACTCTTTTGCGCTTTGATTTAGTATGATTCAAGCGAAGAACAGCGACAAACGAACTGTAGATAAATTTCCGAGTCTGTTTCTCTCTCTAGAGGCCCGCTGCATTATGCATATCTATTCTTGATGTAAACAATAGCTAGCTGTGCAGCTTTTAATGCATTATTCAATGTTATAGTATGAATTAACTAGGTTACAATAAAACGGTCCCTTTTAAGTTCTGCATCATCAGTGTTATATCATTTCTGGAAGACATTAAAAGAAAAGAAGATGATGACTTGTATTGTGAAAATGATCAAATTGCTTATGATTCAATGCATGTCTGATTTGAAGAAGGCAAAATCCTTGGGAAAGATTTGTGGTGTATTTGTGAATCACGCTCGGGGCATCATAAATCCCATATTGTATTTCTTTTTCAGTTCTCCTATTATTTCACACCTGTCAGGTGGAGGTTTCTTATTATAGTGCTTTGCATACAAATTTATTCTATTGACATCAACCCATTTATCAGCCAGCAGAAGTTTGATTAAAAAAAATAAAATAAAATAAAACAATGCATCTTAAAGGTCTTCAGATGATCCAATAAGGTTTTAATCTTCTGATATAAATGACCTTTTTTAATTTATGAGGTTCTACAATTAAAACAGAGGACACCAGCTAATTTGAATAACTCTAAGATAAATGTTACTTTTTGATCACCTAATTTAATTTTAATATTTGTGTGGGTTTTTTTAACAAGACTTTTCTACATGAAGCCCCTCGATTTGTGTTTGGAGACACCAAATCTTAACCCCCATCCCATGTAATTCTGGATGACTCTAATATATGACTTCTTCTAGCTCATTTACATATTTTTATATAGGTGCTTTCTTCTGTTATTGTAAAATGAATTACCAGATATTTTTAAGAACTTTGAAACCATTTTGTGGTTTATTTAACAACTCTATATTTAAATTTGATGTGTTTGTTCTTCTGCAATATGAATCAACACACAGTAAATCAATCCCTACCTTTTCATATGTTAAAGTTATTACTCTGAGTCTTTAGATGCACTTATGCTGTGACATAATGAATTATTCTTAATAACTGCATAAAAATTAAGCTTTTGCCATGACTTCTTAGGGGAATATTGATACTTTTTTCAGAATATTAAGCAACCACAATATGTGTTATTTTACCTTTACATGCTTAAGAACCAACCACATAATTCACCAGACTACTCAGATACGAGTGTATGATTCATTAAATTACTCTAGATTCAAACTAATACGTTTGTTTTTATGTCGAGATAGGGTCTTTTAAAATGGTTTATAATTGCTTTGCATGTCAACATTTAGGATTTACGAGATATTTAACTGTTTTTTTTGTTGTTGTTTTGTTGTATAATTCTCAATAACTATAACACAGCTGAGCGGTTAATTTAATACTACTTAATTCACAACTATAAAGATTTGACTTACGATGTTTGAAGATGATCCATAACTAGAAACTGAATATTCTAGTTATGGATTAAGGCATTAGTTGTTAATTCCCCCTTAGTTCTGCTTAAACCATCTGTTACTCAAATACAACCTCATGGTACATTTAACTGTTAACTTGAAAGATTGTATCAATTGCTACACCTGATATACTGTACATTCATAGTCTGAACATCTCTTTTCTTAACAGTGATTAGTAAACAGATAACTCATTAAAATAAATAGAGCTTTACTATTTTGGACCTGTGAGATAATTGGGGATCTCAGGGTTATGGATATATTCTTCCAGGGTCAGTTTCATGCTTTGTAGGCAAGCAACGGACTAATTTACTCGAAAGTCTTTTTATTTTTACTCTATTAATGAAAAAAACATTAGATGAGATAAAAAATATATTTTGAGGATTTGAATATTGAGCTTTAATCTTATGAGATTAGACATTTTTTGCACCAAAATGTATTGGCAAAGAATCCGTCAGGGAACCAGAGAGAAAAATGACAACACAGAAATAATGCAGATGATGTGAGAAATGTCAAATCATTGGCACCAACCAATGAAAAGAGACCTGGAAAACAGGCAGTTATATCAGCGAGCAAAAAACATCTTAAGATCTCATTTACCTTTAAACCAACATTTAACTTTTATTGCCAAATATCCTTTTTGTTGTATTATTATTATTCTAAATAATGGTTTTTGTATTAAGTGCCTGCTTTTTAAAAAATGACATTTACAGACCTTACGCAATGTCATCTACTGCATTGCAGAACCAGGTTTCACATCACATAGAGGAAAAAAGTGGGATAAAGTTGCGTTGAAAACACTCAAACACACAAACTGTTATTTGCAGCTGATGGATGATTACTATAAACCGTGCAGCCAACTTTTGTTGGCCGTGTTGCTTGTGATTGTTCATGTTTTGGCTGAAATTCTCTGGTTTTCATCTCAGAGGACAAGAAAAGCCTGCACCCAGTGGAGAATTACCAAGTTATTGCAACAAAGTCTCAGGAAATTAGATAAGTGTCTGATTGAAAATAGTCAAACACTAGATATCAAACTTTAAATTACAATAGCTTGTCAATATATTCTTGGAACAAAGCTCTTCTGTGTTGGAGCCAACCGTTTACTGAGAAATTCAGAGCAACTTTTTGCATCTGAGAGTCTTCCCAGAGAGACATGGATCACACTTTGAATTTTAGCCAATGCGTAGCAGTGGTTCATATTGGCAGAAAAAACGTCCTCAGATGCAACAAATTCTCGATTCAAATCAGTTACAAAGTTCTGTTTTCTGTCTTCCTTCAACAGGACTGGAACTGCTGGCTTTGTACAACAACCCGCCGGTCCGAGAGGGCCAGGTGAAATACTACACTGTCAAAGTGCCACTGCGGGTTCAAAGCTATGAAGAAGGCATCAAAGGTGTGGAGGCCAACTGGTTGGATCACATGACCCAACACTTCAACAATGGCGCCTCGCTGGTTGACGGATATTTCTACCTGGGCAACGGGAAAGGTATCGATTTTAATTTTAAGAACAAACAACCCATTTGTGTCCTTTTATTTTTGAAAACATCTATGTCAAGACCTCTAGTTGTCTCTGGAAGTCCACACTATCGCTGGTTTTTCATTGTTTGTTGACCATGTTGTCCTTTTTCCTTTCACTGAAGCACCAGTAAAAATGTCAAAACAGATTCTAAACTCACACCAGTCTCCATGATATTAAAAGCCTGAGGCAAGAGGTTATGAACCTTAACTGGTGTGCAAATAATTATGCGTGAGCTGACATTCGTTTTTCTCTAGAAAATAATCAGAAATGTCATATTCATATAAGCCGTTTGCCTTGTTTTGGTTGGATTCGTGGTTTAATCATTCAGGATTGGTCACAAAATTTCTCTATTTACTTTTCAGAGGGCTTCTATATCATAATATTATTGAACAGGGTTCATCCAAATTTTGACCATAAACTTAAAAGTCTTCAATTTACTTTTTTTGGATGACTGAACAATTGATGTCTTACTGTAAATTGTTCTTTTGTGCTGAAGTGAATCCAGTTAAGTGGAGTTTACAAACTGAAAAATCTCCCCAAATAAGAGAAAGATTATTCAGTAATTGCATACAGACCTTGTAGAAAATAATGCAAAACTGAATTTGGAGAACAACTAATGGTTGTTTGTTGTCTAAATTACTGAGGAATCCCACTTATTTACAGTTCAGTATTCGCAGATTCACCTATTTGTGAGTTTTTCTATGAAATATAACTTCAAAAATATTTCCAGAAATTATTTGCACAATTTATTTTGTTGAGAATGATTTAAAACATTTTAAAGACGATTCAGCTTGAGGAGCTGAAATTCCTATTTGAAGCTGCTTAACTGGCCAATCAGACAGTTTTGCTAAGACTGCGAATACAGTGTGTATTAATGCAAAAATAAGTTATAATTGGTATGTAAACTATGAAAACAGGGAGTTATAAGCATTCTTGGAGAGGATCTCAAGTATTCACAGATTACCCTGATTCCACTGTATTCACAATACAGAGTAGATGCATTTTGGAAATCTACACAGCATCCAACACACAAACACAATCCATTTGTTTTTATTAAGCAATAACTAATTTATCACTGGTTGATAGAAGCTAATAAATCTGCTTCTGTTCTTCCATCTGACTCCTGGAAGTTAAATGTATAGATTTTTTAAACTTAATTCTGAGTTAGAGCACCCTTTGTAATTCTTGGCACTATTCCCAGCAGCATGCAAACTCTGCCTGGATATTTTTCTAAAAATTGTGACGTGAAGCATATCCTGGCAACGCTAATGGCCGACATGTTTGATTGGTTGTAGTTGACACTAGTTACTTATGTGCAAGGATTGATAAATGTCCTTCAAGCCCCAGCTCATCCTATCATCAGCATCTAAAACAGATTTACACAGACTCTCTGAAATATGGAGCAAAGCATATTCCACATAAATCAGTTATGCTTCACTGAATTCAATTTATGTTCAATTTTTATTTTGGCTCTAAAGATAACAGAAACAACGTTATAATAAAAAAAAAAAACCACTAACATTGTAACATTATTATGACATATTTCCTGGTAACACTTTATTTGACGGGTCGTGACTAAGACTGTCATGACACCGTCATAAACATGACATAATACCTGTCATGAACATGAATAAGTCTACATTACTGATTAAACTTAAAAATTTATTTAGCTTTAAGTTTAATCAGTAATACTTTTATAACTAATTTATGTCAAATCATGATTTCTTGGTTAATGTCAAGTTGTCATAATAAAGACATTTTGAATAAAGTCAACTTTGTATTAAAAGTGTCATAATTTACCGGATGACACTTTATGACAACAGTCATAAATATTCATGAAGATTTACTCATGTTTATGACAGGTGTCATGACAGTCTTATTCACAACCCGTCAAATAAAGTGTTACCTATTTCACTTTCTGAGCATAATGTTATTTTGCGTCTCTTGTCTTCCTTTGGTCTCTTTTTGTCAATTTAGTGAGAGACGTGGAGTAACACACAGATGGACCATGTAACATGTTTATTTAGCAACATATAGCAATTTATAATGTTAACTAATAACAATTCTATCAACTATTTCTGCTGTTACTGTTCCCTTGAAGGCTCTATATCTTTTCTACTCTAATATTTCAGCAGGCGCTGCCATGGGGCTTCCCCCCGTCTCAAAGCCTGGAGCCAAACTCAGCCCCTTCGTATCTGTAAATCACTCAGCCTAGATGCTCTTCAGTCAGCAAATGTAAAATTGTCCTATATTGTTAAATGCTTATCTAAGTCACAGCACCTTTAAAGTACTTTTTTCTTTCTATATTCTGACTGTTAATTTTACTTTTTCTTTTTTTAGAAAATTAACTAATAATCCCAATAAATCTGTGCAGGTTCTTATATCCTATATAGATTAGATTTTTTTTTTTCTACTTTATGAATAATTGTTTTAAATGATCAATCTTTATTTTAGTTTATTCCAAAATCAAGCAGATCTATTGAAATGCATGTTTTAAGAGTCAAATAGAGAATGTTGTCCAACTTTAAGGGATGGTTGGGAACCATATCATTACTCTTACATCAGACCCCAGCAGCACTGTGACAGCAGAGAAATACGCCGACAGAGTAAATACATGGCAAAACTCATTAATCTGGAAAAATGAACGCTCCAGCAGCTCCGAAACAAAGATAATTAACCTGATAACAAATTGGTGCTTCCTTGCATATTTTATGTCCTGAAAAATGGAGTAATGAAGTGTATTATTATGATTACACATACAAGAGTCCTCTAACATTTACTTCATCTTTCATATGGTGTTAAAATATGCAGAAAATCTCTGGATTATCAGCAGCATTTGCCACTATTGTGCTTTACTGATTATTACAACTGGATTTAGTTCACGGCTCAAAGTTTACCACTTTTAAAAATAGACAACTTTACTGGTGTAATTTTAGTTTTTTTTGGATATTTGCTCTCCAGAGAGCAGCTGGCAGAATGACATCAAAGCAGCAGCTATTTGTTGTTAGCAGCTAATTACATCAAACAGCCGAGAAGCTCAGGGCTTTTGAATTGGCTTCCATTCCTGCCATCTCCATATTTAGCAGATGAGTTTGTGAATTGATGATGGGGCTCTTGACATGATGCAGGGGACCATCTTAGCCTCCTGAACATCAAGGACATGTTTGACAGCAAAGCGGCACTCTAAAGGACATGGACCAGCAGACTTATAGCTGGATGGGAGAAGCCAGTGACAGTCTTGATTTGCAGCACAGAGAAAACAACTTGTCATGCTCTGATAAATACACGAACTGTCTAATGAGTCATTTTGCTTTTTTAAGACCGACCTCTTTCTTGGATATTAGGTTTGATCGTGGGTGTCTGCCTTTCACTATATGTTACAGGTCTGGGAAGCGGTTGGAAGACGGTCCTAGTTTTATCAGCTTCTTGTTGTTTGTGTAATTTTCCTGTTTTTGTCTTCTTTTTTTTCATCAATGATGGAAATGTTTGTTTTATTTTTCCTTTCTGTGCAGGGCATAGAATACCACAGATTTGACCTTTCATATAAATGTACCTTCTTTTCTCCAAATCTCTTCACAATGTTCTTGTGCAGCTTTTAGATTTATTCAACAACCTTCAATCCTCTCAGGTAGCATCGATAGTTCTTTTACCTTTTCAGTTTCTCTCAGGTCTGAAGAATATCTTTACTAAGCAAAAAGTTAAAGTACATTTTCTTATTCTCTGTCTACAGTGACATGGATGATATATTTCCCATATTGTTTAATCAGTACCACATGATAAATCTCAGCTCCTGAGAAAAGTTTAGAGTCCAAGCGAAACAGAAAAATATCCAGAATCAAAAGGAGGTTTTGTTTAACATAGTCAGTGACAGTTTTAGTCAAGTTGTTGAGACGATTTGTTTGCATGATATACTTTATTTTGCTTCTTTTTCCATAAATAACCAGTTCCATACATTTATGTGCCATAACGTAGTTTAACTAAACCAGTTACCACAATTACTGTGCCTGTCCAACTGGTTCTACCTGTTTTGTAACCTGATACCTTCCAAAAACGTACCCCATTGATCTAAATTTAACAAAATGACCAGGTTTCTAATTTGCTGAATAATTTCAGCTTTGGGCATGGTGCCATTAGAACTAATTGCTGGAGGGGGAGCCTTAAGAAAACTCCTTTGGATTAGAAATTTCAAAGCTTCGTTTGCATTTTTTCCCAAACACTGACATTCTGCTAAACTTTGACTGCACCTACCAACACGTAATGAAATATTTAAACCGTATGAAACAGTGGGTTTAAAAATGTGTCTCTTGATTATTCCCAGTGCAGCTGCTGTATAATAGTGAATCTTTGAGATAAGGATAGTTTGTGAGTTGAGGACACTTGAAGTTATTTTTCCCAAGGGGAACAACTGGAACGCTTTAAACATTTCACTCGCTAGAAGAAGCTTTAGCAATATTTCCCAACTATAAGCACCTATCTTCTTTAACTCTCCTTTTCCTCTGGTTCAATTTGTGTTTTTATGATAAACAGCAACAGTGCATCTCTGTAAGAGATCTCTTTTACAGAAACTTTAGGAATAAACATATGAATGTCCTGATTTATGATAGTTTTTGCTTATCTGTGTGAGGAGTTTACTACAAGAATGACTTGTAAGTATGTAGTAAAGTTGTACCTCTATCCAGCTATGATGTTTATGCATCTGCTGAGGAGTCAGACTGTTATGGTACAACATTTGCATCCACATATGGCTACTGTGCTATCCACACTGGCAGTCCTGGTAAAAAAAAAAAAAAAATGCAGTGTGACACACTAATGTAGCTTCTGAGTTTTCCAGGAAATGGCTTTACGTTTGACTTAAATGGAAAGAAACGGGACTTCTTCTTTTGCTTATTGAGGACATTTCAGCTGTAAATTAAAAATGTAAGTCCAAAATTCAGCCACAGCTTTATTCCTAACAACAAAAGCAGCACAGTTCTGCCAGACATGGACCTACGCAAAATATATTGTAATATAACACAAGAATATACATTTAGCCATCTAGTAATGGTTATGTTAGAGGATAGATGGGATATGGCTCCCACCCAGGGTGCCAATCGGTCAGGGGCTGGCATGAAAAGATTATACGTGTTTTGCATTAAATACATTCCATTGCCTAATCATGTCTAGTCACTAGAAGCACTAAAGTTTGCATTTTAAAGAACTGTTTCACTATTCTGAATGGGATTTATTCAACAGTTTGAATATTCAAATCTAAAATGGATTATCCTGCACACCAGTTGTTTTTGTTTGTTTTTTACAATTAAAGATTTAGTGAATCTTTCACCTGTAAGTAAATACAAAAATAGCCTTTTTGGTGCTTTTTTGTGCCTGGAATAATTTCGAATTAAGGCAAAAAGCAAATTGTTGACTGGTTATAGCTGTGCTAATTAATTTAAATTTTAAAAGATAACCACCTAGGACACCTGTGGTGTCAGTCCTGCAGTAAACTAAAACCAAACTGAGATTCCCTTCACCACCATCCCACCACTGCTATCTTAATATATATCAATATAGCTGAATATGACACAATTTTTAACTGTATATTAAATTCAAAAGAGAAATATCTACTCATAGCTAATATTTACTTAGTTATTTTTACAGATGTAACAGAAATAAAAAGTGCATTTTAATTTCTACCAAATATTGTGTACATGTATTTCACTTATGGATTCCTATCAGAGTAAAATTCAAGCAAACTTACTTCTTTATTAGCATTTCTTTAAGGCAAGTAGCCTAAATATAGGACAATCAATAGCAGAAATATTGCATTGAACGCTCATTGCATTCAATGCATTGCATTATTGCAATTTGTTGCATTTAAAGTGCAACAAATTGACATGATTCAATGTTCTAAGTGGCTTTCTTGCTGTGCAATCAACATAATTTTATTTTTTTTCCTGTTCAAGCTGCTTGGCTGTGAGCCAGCAGGAGGCATGACCAGTTTAACTGTGCACTCACAATTTTTTATAATCATGCTATTGTTATGCAGAGGCACTAAATTAGCAGCTGATTGATATTAATTATCCTTTCACCTCATAGCTTTTAAAACTTTAATTCTAAACTGTAACATTTATTTCACAGCACTCAAAAGCTCTCAAAGATATGCAGCTCTTGACTGCAGAGGCATGCGGAGTAATGGATGGTAGTAAAGAACAATTTGTAAGAATATTATAGGGGTGAAATATTTCACTTAGCAATTGATAGTAGAGTTATTTCATGTTGCATGAAGCTGTTGGTAAAAGAAATCCAAACTACATAAATAGTTATGTAAAAAAACAATCCCAGTCGTGGCTGTAGAAGCTGCAGATTTTAATGTTGTGTTCAGAAATTGGTTGAAAGAACAGATTCACCGTGAGGAATTCTAATTTTCTTCATGTATGGATTTGATTTCTTAATATCGGACTTTTATATCTTGATTTATGTTCATTGCTTTTCAAGAACTTTCATTATGCTTTAAAAACAAATGTACCATTGTTATTATTTAGTGCTGCATTTAAAGCAAATTCCTAGAAAGAAAATCAGACAAACATCTTTTAAGCTGATGCTGAAGAATCTAACTTACAGATTTTTCTGTAACTTATAAATGTTATAATAGGTTATAACATTTATTTTGTTATAATTTGAAACTTGTTGACAGCTAACAATTTTAGGCTACTGAGCTTGAAATAAAGCTATGTTTTGTCCCTGTTTTGCTAAAATTCTTTTATGGCTCAAGTTTTTAGTGTATTGCCACCAAAAGCCACAGCACATGGTTAAAATCACGTTTCATGTTTTTGTAGAGGGTTTGCTAATCCTGCAGGAGGAGAGGGAAGCCAAATTGTACATCTGGACAAGAAAAGTCTTCTCGAGCACTTCTGCACTCTTATCAAGAGAGATAAAAATTAAACATGAAAATTTCTAAACCACTCATGTTTTCCTTCTTATAATTCATATTTAAAATAGCAATTTAGAGATTATCTGCCTTTTGTTATGTTCACTATTCATGCTCCATTCCTCATGTTTCCTCCTGTAAACAGATGTACTCTCCAGTCTCTGACAGTCAGTCGATCAGCATGGTACAGAGACACATAAACAGATGGAAACATGCCGCATACCTATAATCCTTTTAAAGACGAGTTACCATGGTGAGGTTCGGTAAGATGGCATGGCGGGCCATTGTTTGCATACCCATGTGTTTTGTGAAGAGGGATTGCTCAGCAGAGCTGGATATGACAGTGATATTGAAATGTTCAGATCCAGAGCTTCTTGCAGATCCAACTGTCACAGTGCATGCATCAGAGATTTAGCCTGCAGTCACAAAAAATACAGCTAGTGTGGAGCTGCATCTAAATATGCGCCCAGACAAAATAAATGCATGATTAAAAAAACAGATCAGCATATGTTTACATTGCCTCACAGTTGGGAGTACAGTATAAGTTTGACAGTTTTTAAAAAACAGTATGTTCGATTCTTTCTTCAGCCTTACTGTAAAGGTGTGTAACCCAGTCATATGTCGTCTTTATTTAATTTATTTTCTCTAAATCAATATTTAGTATCTAATAAGGTATTAAAACAGGAAGGCATGTGGCCATGGTGCAGGTTAGATGTAAATGCAAACAGAAGCAGGCATGCATGCATTCATATTTGTGTGGTAAATTGGACAGAGGCCTAAAGAACTCATTCTGCAAGACAGGACATGTCAGCTGGAAAAACACTGTGCATATGCATAACAAACACATCCTGCATATGCTAGGCAGACACAATGCCAAATAAAGCACTATAAATAAAATGATGAGTACTTGAATGTATATACATAATTTATCTCTGGAGCCATTCTGAATCTGTTATGCCTAAAATAGTTTTGCAGCAACTTCATCATTACATAATTTAACAATTTTTTGAATAAGATGAATGAAACCCAGCCTGTGCTGCTGTTTGAGGAATTCAGATCTTTTTTTGTCACCATTATGGTGAATGCAAATTAATTGTAGACATAGCTAACACCAAAACAATGTTCTTAGTTTTTCTTAAATAGAAGTCCTGCTTATTCTTTTTGCATACCAGCATTCCTTTTCTGGTGGTTAAATGTAGCTTAGCATCAAAATGAGATAAGATTCTTTCTGAAATAGGCTTCATCTAACAAAATTGTAAATTATCTACATCAGGAATGCAGGATGCTATATATAATGAGTTATCAGGATGAGCCACTCGACTGCAGCCTCTGCTGTTTCACTCACAATAAATCCGACAACAATACGTCCAGGAAGTAGGTGGATAGCGAGAGCAATAATGCTCGAGATTCCTACAGATTTTTCTAAATCAAAATTCCAAACCTTTTCACGCTCAAATTTACTAATATTTTTAGTCCTTCATAGATTGCTTCATTATATGCAGGTATAAACAAAAAAGAAAAATCACAATAACTATATTTAACATATTCCTAAATTGATCAAAGTTTAAATATGGAGCCTACAAATCTGTAATCTCATAAAATCTGAAAACCCAAATGTTTTTCAATACTCTATTTTTCCATAATTACAAATACTTAAATGAATTGTAATTTTTTTCTAGACATTTTCAGACTATGTAGCAACCCTGAATAGATGAATAACAGAGGTTTCAATTGCTGTGCAAACAGGCCAGAACCTTTTTCTCTGGTAAGCATAAACATTGACTGTTTTGTTGCCATGCTTGATACACATTCTTATTCTTAGCTTATTAATGTTCCTGTGTTGCTGCATTTAGTCTTGGTTTTTTCCACTGATAAATTTTAGTTTTTTTATTTTTTAGATTTGCATTTTTTCCTGTTTTG
Organism: Xiphophorus couchianus; assembly: GCF_001444195.1. Taxonomy (NCBI): domain Eukaryota; kingdom Metazoa; phylum Chordata; class Actinopteri; order Cyprinodontiformes; family Poeciliidae; genus Xiphophorus; species Xiphophorus couchianus. Next base: position 7,268,292 of record NC_040230.1, read on the forward strand.
CAGTGCTAGACCAGCTATTGTAATTTGATTCAACTGAAGCTCCTTTTTAAATCTCAGCTGCAGACGATTTTATAGTTTTTTTTCCCCATTTAGTCCACCCAGTTACAACCATGCAGATCAGCTTGTTTGGGCAAGGGAAGCAAATTCAAATTCACTCAGGTGAATAGAGTAAAACCTTTGAAAGGCTCGGAGCTTGGAGCGATATCTGGGGCCACCTTGGCTGCAGAATTACTGCACAGTAACTGAGCTATCATGGTAATTCACTGTCAGGGATGTTTCATAAATGGGAGTGTGGATTTTCACTCTGAATGTCACACATTTTTTCAATGAACTGTAACATAAAGGGAAAAAACTGACACTTCTTTCCTGGAAATCTCATGAACAGGCTTTAATCTTTCAGCCGTACATCAGCACTTTGGCAGGCACATATCTGACCAAGAGTCTCAGTACATTTGTGATCCTCTAATACTTCCAGCTTTACTCTATCAGTTGAGCAGAAAATTGAAACCAGTTGAGCTCACAGTATTCGTTTTTGGAAGTTTCTCTTTTGCTCTTCATTCGGTCTTCTTGAATTCAAGAGAAATCAGCCAAACGGCTCCCATTTTTGAGGCACCACTCCCTTTTCTTTTATCTTGCACTCTAAAATCTGCCTGACAACCCAAGGGTACTGCCTGCCAGCTGCCTAACATCAGGCTCCACAGGGAGGAGTCACATCCAGTCCACACAAGTTAGACTCCCTCAGCTCTTCCTCGCACTGTCCTGGCTGTGCATGTCCACTCAGCCTGTTTGAAATATAGATAAGCTGTCAGCGGCCGGTCTCCAGCTGTCTGAGGCAGTGGCTGGCACGCTTGTTGAAAACATGTCACCAGAGACGGCTTGGGGCAGGGTTACTCTCCAGCTTGCCAAAGGTCAACTGGGGTTTAAACTAAAAAAAAAAAGAGGAACTGAGTGTGCAGGCACAGTGAGCCTAAAACATTTACCCAATCAGTATTTACTCCATATTTTAACACCTTGATCCACAGGTATATTCATGGGAAAAACTAAGCCCACTCAACGATTTAGCAGTTTGTTGAACCACCGACTTTATCAGCACTTGAGTTGTTTTCTGTCAGTGAAGCAAGAGACTGACAAAGTCTCACATCATTGTCACTTGGTTATTTTCAAGTTTTCATTTCTGCAGTGCTCTTTAAGGTAGCACTATGGGATTTTGCTGAAGTTGAGTTCTGGACGTTCTTATTGAGACATTCTGTTGAAAATTAGGACTACAGTAGACCCCCAGACAAATGCCAGTGAAAAGCTGAAGACCTCTAAAAACACTTATAACTGCCTATTTTAATAGTTCAAACACCAAATATACCTTATGCATTAATATGCACAGTATAAACCATCTTAGCACCACAACTGAAGCTAACATCTGTGGTCCTACTCAATTCCACTTTTGGGATACAGCCAATCAGCGCCAAGGAAAATGAATGGCATTCCTGGATTGGTTGCATTGCTATTTTTAAGATATGCTCTATAAAAAAAATGTGAATTGGTGAAACCATCAACACTGAACCAAGAATAAGCAGGAGCTCACTGTAGCTACAAATCAAATCATCATCTTTGTGCTTGAAACTTGCTATGAAGTGTTGGTGCTGACATAGTATATTAGGTTTTCTTTAAGACATTATTGTATGCAACATCCCAACTTTGGTTTCATCTGTTCACAGCACAGAATTCCTGATTCGTTGAGATTTAACCTTGCAAACCTACCACTAACAATTTATTTTATGGATGGATTAGATGGCATTGGCATCCATCTAATGATGTCTGATGCTATTTATAGTGATTGGAAATTGTTGTGTACATTATAGAAAAAAGTCATAACTTCCTAAATTCAAAACTTTTTTATAGATCATATTAATCTTACTTTTCTTTTTAATAAAACCAAATATTCTGTGCCTTACTCTGATGGGAAATTTCTTGTGCATCATAAAGCTTTACTGAGATGCTTCGCATCACACAATTGTTTGATATAGAAAAAGAATATCAAAACATAGATAAAAAGATTGTGAGATAAAGACTGCAGGAATCCTAAAAGATTGAAGGCAGTTGAAAAATACATATTAAAACTTGAACAGTTTGTTCCAAGATTGGATTGTTTACTTATTCAGTGGAGGAATAGATGGAAAAAGATATCAAAGCTTGAGGCAGTTTGTTTCACACTCATAGGTGCAGTATTGTCTATGTGAAAGTAACAAGATGAATTCATAGAATAAAATATGAAAAAAACAAACAAACAAAACATCTGAGAACAGAAAATAAATAATCTGCACAAAACTCTAGGTGTTTATAATCATTATGTTTGTGGCTATTTTAAACTGAGCCAAACTGTCTGGTAATATTTAATCAGTACTGCAGTGTGGATTATTCACATTAACATTTTATCTGTCTCAACAAAGTACAAAAGGATTTGCAGCCAATATTTGTGGAAACTCAATTAATAACATGCACAAATATTTTATTCATCTCACTTTAAAATAGTGATGGTGGCTGTCACAATCATTTTTTACAGGTATTAATCTGACAGGTACGCCTACAGGCGGCCGTCCCTCTGCAGCAAACTTAAAATTCCTGACTCATCAGAAAATTTGATGACACATTTATTAGTCTGAGCGCTCCTGCATTAATGAGAGGGCCAATTAATGGATGTTAAATATAAGATGGCATATATGCATTTATAAGCCTGTGCAGCACTTCGCAGAAGTATTTATACATCTTGAACCTCTTTACCTTCTGTCACATTACAATCATAACCGACTATGTATTTTGATGGGAATTAATGTGACAGAAGAACAAAAGATTGTCCAAAATTATGAAGAAATAAGATACATAGTTTTATTATTTTATTTTAGAAATACATTTGTAACACCCTCCCTGCTTTTTGTTCTGCAATTACAGCTGCAAGTCTTTTGGGGTGCAACTCCATCAGCTGTGGTTTTTTCCTTATCTTTCTTTGCAGATTTGCTCAACCTAACATTTTTAAGGCAAGATTTTCAATTGGATTTGAAAGTTGAATTTGCATATTTATTTTTTTTGTAATTGTGGCTTTAAGAATAATGTGTGCAGACTGGCCTAAAACTCGAATTTGCTTTTATCTGACTACCTCTTTGCTGTGTCTCTGACACAGAAAGCAACAAACTTAGTTTTCTTCCAACCATGGATTTTTACTTGCAACTCTTTAGGAATTGCCAGATTTGTGGTGTATTCCTGCTTCTCCTACATCAGCTATATACAGTATCTATGTAAATAACAATTCACACAACATTTCCATTTCTATTTGTAAAAACTGTGAACAGAGTACATGTTTTTCCTTCTTCCTTCCTTTGTGCTGATCTAATCACATAAAATCCACCCAAAATGTGTCACAGTTTGCAGGTGCAATTTGACAAATGTGAAAAGCTAAAAAGTCTGAGTACTTTTGCAAAGGACTGTATACACACACACACACACACACACACACGCACACATGCACCCCTGCACACAAAGAAACATTTAAAAAGTGAGGGACTACATCAGTGAAAATAACAATTTCACCAGTTTCACCAGTTTTAAATGAAGGACTTAGAGGATTTTTGCCACTAAAATGTGCATAAATTTAGGATTTCTATTTGGATTTCTATTTGCATGCCTCGCCCTGCGACCTTGAGCATGTGAGTCACCGGGGATGCAGAACAGTTTTACTGAGAGCACATGGTGGTTTTTGCAAGTGTAAACAATTTATTCTCAGTCGACCCGCCGGCTGCTCAGCTCAGCTCACAAGTCAATAGGCGTGAGATAATGTTTATTCGTGCACGCACCCGGTGGATTCCCCTGACAGACTGTGTGCCCCCCAGCAACCGGTTCCCATCTTCTCCTGACTCTCCGCCCCCCCTCGTCTCAGAGTCTGTGTGCATTATCACCAGAGACAAGGCTAAGCAGCGAGACAGGAACCGTGTGCTGATCTCACCTGAGTGATCCCTGTTGCATTGGCAGGGAACCAACACCGATCCTCATCGCCTGACACTTCCCAAAACGGTCCCTTTACTAAATCTGCCAGGCAGGGATGGCTCACAGTTTAGATAGGGAAGAAGAAGTTGGAGAGAAAAGAAGCAAAGAGTGCAGGAGGAGGTGAACACGGACAATGTCTGTGTTTGAGGGAGCCAGTGGACGTCTGGGAGATGTCTTCAATTGAGCGTGCACAGGTCCTAAATGGGTTTTCAGGGAGGGAAGGAAATAAAAGAGTCTGTCATCCTGCACTCTGCCTCTCCCTCTGTCTTCCTTCCCTATCTTCTCAGCCTCTCTAGCCACCTCTCATCCCTCTATTATTAAGGCTCGGTAATGAAATGTGGAGTGTCTCGTGTTGGTTCCCAGGCTCTGGCAAACTGTATTAGTGTGTAAATGGTGTGGCTGTAATGAGAAAGCACTCAGGCCAGCTGGGAGGACCGGACCTCGGCCCGTGGTTTGTTTGTGAGCGTGCACGTCTGAGCCTGTGCATCAAATGAATAACAAGAGAGGTTTCTGAGGGGCCGCAGTGGTGTTTCTGTCCTGGTTGCCAATCCTGTGATTGTTAGGCTCCAACAGAACAGAGACGCTTCTAAAATCTATTTGGTCAGCAGCAAACAATTCAGCATCAATGTCAGTGTTGCTAACCTCATTTCAGGCTTTATACAGGTGAAGAATGCAGGCGTCACAAAGGTTTATCCCTTATGGACTGGCTTCATTAGATCTGTGGCTAATATCACTTAAATTTCTCCAAGGATAGCTTTTCTGTCCTGATCATTCAGACACACAGCAGCGCTTCTTTTAAATCATTTCCCCTGCAGGGTTCACCTTGAACCTGAGCTGTAATTAGCCACCATGTCAATTGCTAATAGCTGCACAGCTTTAGGTTAAGTTGTCCATTTTTCTACATGTAGCCGTGCTTGTACGTTCAGAACCAATGTCATGTTGGAAGAGATTTTACACCTGACTGGTTTCCTTCCAGTTTTGCCCTTTATTAAGCTCCATCCATCTTCACATTAAGCAGTTTTCTTGTTCTTATTCAAGAAAGTGATCCCATTAGCATAACGGTACCACCAAAACCAGGGTTTTCCACACTAATTAAGCTTCTACAAGTTTTACATCTGAGATTCATTTCATTTTTTATCTAATCTGACCGGAGAACCTTCTTACTACATGGTTTGCAGCAGTTACTAAGCAAGACCTTCTTTCAACAATGACTTTCTATATTTAAAGTTTTTTTCAGGTGATTAATGTAGGCATAACAAACTGATTTTTCATCTATCCAACCTAGACTGACTTCATGCAATCTGTGGCTGCATTTTACCAGTTAAATCTGTTCATCATTTCAGAAAAAGAGGTTTTCAGTCTTGATCCTCAGGACATAGAGCAGCGCTTTTTTTTTTTTTTTTACATCCTTTCCACTACCGAATTCACCTTGATCCTGAGCTTTAATTAGTCTCTGTGTTGCTGTCAAACCCAAAAATCTGCACAGTTTTTGATCAAAAAGTTCACAACATGTCCTTAAAGCGGTGCCTATTTTTGCTCTACATTGTGTTCTTACATATTGTATGAGTTTGCGATGCTCAAAAGAATGGTTCTGACTTCTGGATTTTGTTTTTACGTTCTCCACAGATCTACTGCCTAAAACAGTGGAAAGCGTCTTCATCTTCCAAGAGGCGAGCGAGGGTGAGCCAAACGCTGCTGCACCAACGTATGATGCCATTGTAGTGGAACAGTGGACCATCATTGATGTAAGTTTAGATATTTGTCTTTTACTCACTAAATTGGTAGTTTGCTTGTTTGCAGTTATTCATTGGGATGAGATGATCCAGCAAATTGAGAACTTTTCCTTTCGCCTCAGCTCTTTATCACCATAAATGCCTTAATTGCCACAGATAAAACCCTGGTCCATTAATGTATCCTCACTTATGAACAACACACCAATATCCTTCAACTTCACAGCTTGAGAATCACATTTTTCACAGTTGTGAACCATAGCTGCAGGCTTCAGATGTTTGATTTGATTTGTAATCATTGTTATTTATTACTGTTTTTAGGGTATTTTTTGACAGTAGTGGCCTTTATTCATTAGTAGCTTCACAGGAATAAGGGCAGGAAGAGAAGGGAAGAACATGCAGTAAATGACTCGCGGTCGGGAATTAGACCTTGGACAGTTACTTCTACCACTGAGCCATCTGGTCCCTCTGATTTGTAATGACTGAACAGCGGTCTATTTTATAACAAAATGTACTCTTCCTTTACCACTGAATTTGACTTGTTCAGAGATATTTTGCCCATCCTCCTCCACCTCATCCATGAGCCAACCTCACTCCCAGAACCCCAAAGGCAAATCTGGCGAATCTAACTTTATGGGAGATGTGTTGTGGCTGTTTGTCTTATCAGGGACAAACAAGGCCTTATCTGAAGGCCGATTAGTGTCTTTTCTCAACAAGTTCCAAGTTGGAAATTGATTTTTCATGGGAGTAGAAAGAGTAGCAGGCGTTTAAAGTCCTCTCCTCTGTTCGTGTGTGTTTTTAAGTTGTCTCTTGCAGCTCAGTGCGCATATGTTTGTGTCCGTCATTTGACAGTGTTCGATTTTAGGGTTTGTGTCCCTATATGTGTGTGGAGATCCTATCTGTGTAATTGAATTTGGACTTTTTTGTTGCCTGTGGTTGTCCAAGTGTGAAAAGAGACTATTGTCCTTCTAAAATATGTCTCTCTCTGACTGACCACCATGGCGCTGATGGCCTTGTGTGCCAATAAAAAGTCCCTTGCAGTCCTCCCCTCATCTGAGCTGAATGGTAATACTGTTACAGTTAAATGGATTTCAAGGTTTCCTCAGAAACACCAACCAGGAGTGATGCCAAACCGTCACCAGTGTTCCAGAAGATCCAATCAGCTCCTCGCTCCTGGAGGCTTTATCAAAAGCCGTTCCACTCGAGCGAGCTGCCAATTCAGATTGACACTTGCTCTTTCACAATGGCTGATCAGGGCTGCACGTCATTTCCATTATCTGCAATAACTGCCTAAAATTGATATGCAAAGCATCCTCACAGCTTCTTATTGTTTCATTTCTGTAATCATTAAGATAGAAAATAAAGAAAATTAATTACTGTCAGTTTTTCTCCCTCATCATCTTTAGTTAAATAATCTCTTCTCGTGAATGCTTTTATAGTTTCATGCAGTCAATTGTCTCAGAGTTGGTTGAATGTATGAAATTCAGCAAAGAGCGCATACAATCATTTATATTGTCATTAAGAGGGAGTTTGTCATTTCCCACTCGGAGACTGTTTATCAGCGATTGCACAAACGTATTACAATATTATTGTTTCATTCATAAACTGGTCAGAAATTATAATAAGATTAGCATTTGAAAAAGACTGAGTTGTTAATGACATCAGATCCACAGGTGCTTTAATAATTCCTGCATTTCACTGGAATATTTGAAAGTTAAAACATTAAACCAAACAAAAAAAATCTGACTGATTTGACACGAATACAACGAAAACAGCAAAAACTTGAGGAGGAATTTACAATAAGCTTTATTCTTTACTGACTGTAGAGAAAATGTTTAAATGCAGTGGTAGAAAAAGTTTGGACATTCATAGCAATAGAGGAAAAGTAAAACAAAAGAGAATAACTGAAAAGTTTTGTTCAAAGCTAAATACAGCATTTTGCTGTTGCCTTTGGATCAACAAAAAAGCAATGCCTCATGGTATTTCACATTAAATGGAAATAAGTGTCAAAAACTTTGTTCGTAAGAAAGCTGGGAACAGACATGAGTACTTTCTATGCTGAAAAGATTAATACATATAGTTAATAACAACAACGTCTATGAAAGGCAAGTGAAAAGAGATGGTCAAATACAAACACACTGAGCCAGAAGTAGATTATATGAGAAAGAGAAATAAAGACATCACACAAGGTCAATCTATACATCAATGACCCAGTCCAGGAAAGAAAGGAAACTAAAAAAAGAAGCATACCACAAGCACCTTTTATGGAAATGCTAAACAAAGAAAGTACACAAAGTTTGTGTAGGCAATAGGTCAGTCAAGGACAAGCAGCTAAACCCAGAAGCACTCAACTAGGAGTAATTTCACTGAAATTGAGAATCACAGGGGGTACATAACATTACTTGCAGCAACAGCTGCCTCATTGCCTATAACTAGGAAAAAGAGGCATCTAAACAAAGAAGCATTTTCTGGAATTGTGTTATATAGCAAAGAAAAACACAGACGTTGCAAAGTAAATGATAACAAAAGTTTGGCATAAGCCTCCGTTAAGAAGACAACAAAGCTAAACACAAATGCACAGAGACCCACTTTCCCCAAAAAAGAAAAAGAAAAATTACACAAGGTTCATGGTTAGCAATGGATCAGTATGTCCTGTAAAGATAAGAGACTAAACATAGAATCCCTAGTCGAGGCAAAGCTTTTATGGAAAACAAAGCAGAGATTAAACAGAGTTAATGGCAGCAATAATTACCAATAAGAAGTGAATGGAGTATGGCAAGAGAAAATACCTGAATGAAGAAAAGTCAATGGAAAAATGCTCAAAGTCACCAGGTGCCTTTTTATTTTCTTATTTATCCTACTTGGTTTCTCTCCATTTGAGTTTTCAAATTCTGTATTACTATTTTTTACATAATAGTTGATTCTGGATGCTGCATCTAGTTGTTGACATCAACACTCCATAGAGGATATCCTGCTTCACTTTACTCAATGGAAAATTGTCACATTTATTTACAATTATGTAAATGCAGCTTTACATAATTATTACAGCAGTATTTGACAACATTTAACAAAATGCAGTAACAAATGTCCATCTTGAGAGTGCGGATCCCATTTTTAATGACAAATTAAAGATTAATTAATAATCAATTAATGACAAATTTTTAATAGACTGGAAGTAATCAAGCTGCTTTTCCCTGACGTGCAAAGAGCCCATTGATGAGTATTTTCTTTGTTTGATGCACTGCATTGACAGATGATTTTATACTGATTCATATATTGCAACTAAACCTTTTTCAATTTTATTGTCGTCTTACACAAGCACATCTTGATGTTTGGTAACCAGCTTAAATAAATCAAAACAATTGAGTTTTGGCTTTTACAATTACATAGAAAAAACCTTCATCAAAAGTGATGCTTCCAGAGATTTTCTGTGAGGAAAAACTGCAGAAATGTATCATTTCTTGTCCTTAAAATATCATGTGAAGCTGCATCATTCTAAACATGTTTTCCTTCCTGGGCAAAAACGACCTGAATAGAAATAGTTGTATATAGACAGTGAAGTGTCAGAAAATGAATAACTATTCAAGAACCTCCACTAAGAAACTCCAATTAGGACTGGCTTCTCATCTCTTGTATCCTGTGGGAAAAATCAATACAGGAAAACAGAAGCTTCCCTGAAACTAATGTTCTCTCTCTTATCACTGAGGTTCACAGCAGCAATGACCAAACAAAATGTATTCGCCTTCAGACTTCAGCCCGGGTTGGAATGAATATGTCTGCTCACCATCAGCAGCTGCAGGGAAATTTATTTATCCAGAGAGTCTAAATGCATTAGCAGGAATGTGTTATATTTCTGTCTTTGAAGGCACAAAATATCCAAGCATGTGTTAGATTTTTTTGTAGCAAAAACGTGAACCAATCTTCTGCTTTGTGTATCTGATGTGCATGAAGAGTCTGATGTTATTAACATACGCAGAAGCTTTCCTTTCAAATTGCTTTCCTTGTAGCATTTTTAAAAGCACCATTATCCACTTGAGCTTTGTCAGATCTAGTACTGGGCCCATTATTGAAAACACATGTTGGACCACAAGCTGTATTCTGGTGTCTTACGATTATAGAAACTTTCAGAAACAGACTGTCCTCTGAAATATCAGATTATGGTCCAAGAAAATGTTTCTTTCTACGGTCAGAACATTTAACAAAATGAAAAAAGGGTAAAAAAAAAAATTGAATGTGATGAGAATTGGGAAATTTAAAGAAAAGTCTTCCAGCTGCAGGATGAGGACCAACGGGTTCATGTCTGAAGGATTGGGCCCCCACTAATATTTATGTTCATCTCTTCTTCTTGAATCCATTAGAGTTCCTCTTTCACAGCACAAAATTTGGAGATGAATCATGTACAATAATTTACTGAGGTTTGCATCAGTCAGTTTACTGTAATGGTGTAACATGTTGTCATGGCATTGTAGACATTTCTGGAACATTTTGCATTTCATTTTATGCTTTTTTCTTTCTTTTTTTGCCTTTTAAGAGAAATGCCAAATGGTTTGGCATTAGTTAATGGACTTGGCAGGGATTCTTCCACATTTTTCTGAATTTTTGTTGTCATTGCTGCTTTAGCTTCTATTTAGGCTTTAGAGAAAAATCATCAGCTGAAATTTAACACTCAACAGTTTTCACATGTGTTGTTCCTTCTTCTAATATCACTAATGTGAGGGATGCTTGAATAGATACAGAAATGGGGAAAAAATGTCTTCCAGTTGTTAAAAAAAATTGCATGTTTGTGTTTTCGTAAAGTTGCTTTCTGGTATAACAGAATTTCATAGACAAGTTCATAAAAAACCAAAATGACATCTTTAGCCATTATTTAAGTCAAATTAATTTAAATAATATTCAGTCCAAAACAATGAGAATATAAACATTTAAATCTGATTATGGGTTTATTAAGGAAAAAACACCACTAGCCACTGAACCACATGGCCAGCAGGACTTGAAAGATAAACCAAAGGCATACAGATAAATAATGGCAGCAATAGTTCCATCAGTATTTGTGTGTCCATCATAAATTCATTGCACAACTTTGTTGATATTCCGCTAATGTTGAAAAAACTTAATGTTGCAATGGCTATGTTTACATTAAATAAGAAGTGCAATTAAAATGTGAATTTGTTCATTTGATAACTCATTAAAAGCATGACACACCATTAGCCTCCTACAACTTATTGTTGTCTTTTCCGCCAGTAGAAACATCTGGTTATTGATCACATGATTGGTGTGATTGGCAAGTTTTGCAAAAATAAATCAATGTCAATAAAAACCAAAAAGCAATTTCTTCCTAGCTGCAAAACCTTTTAGGAAAAAACAAGTTTTTTCAAAGTTGCCGTATTCAGCTAAACACAAAGGCACTGGCCAACCAGAACTTTCTACGGGAGTAAAAACAGATGAATGCTTGAAGTTAATGATGGCACCTATCAGTCAGTAAGTTCTCCAGCAGCCTGAGCTTATAGTGACATAACTATAGAGACAGCTCATTATAACAAAGAAATGTTAACCCATAAATGAGGAACAAAACTGTTCAAAAATCAATACCGAAGCACCTGACCCTGTCAATATCAGGGATTGTTCTTACAGGATGACTTCATCCTGATCCCAAGAGAAGCACATTAGCATTCACCACTGATAGACAATCATCTATGTAATCTTATTTACAAGCATATATTGCTAACTGGGTTCAGTGAAACCGAGTCGGTTTGAACTGAAGAAACAAAAATCTGCTCAGTTTCATTTAACACTGAATAGCAAATTTAAGCTGCAAACCTTGACGAATAAAATGCGAATAATGTTCCATATCAAATTCGCTAGCGTTATATAAGAAAATATGTGACTGCGATGCTTGCTACTCTAATTAGGCTCAGCAGAATGTTTCTTTAATATTTAATCACAGTAAAGAAATTATTATCCTTTTCAGAAAACACCTGTGCCTTATACAAAACTCAAATAGATTGTGAGCCATCTTTGACTGCAAGAATCAGCCTTTTTGTAATTATCATTAACTTTTTTCTTAAATGGGTGTTAATGCTGTTGAAAATATTTTAAAGCTAAAAAAAACGCTCTGTCTCTGCTGCTGTTTATGTTCCCCCACAGCTGCAGCACATTCAGATTTTATGCTCACCTGCTCCTTGCTTCAGTAATAATTATCCCAGTATTTAGGCTTCCATTTTAGTTCACTCCTTGATGGGTTCTCCTATTGTCCCTCATCATTGCTCTGTCGTCTGCCATGTTCCGGATTCTCCTCACTTTCTTCCATCTGTATTTCCTGTCAGTTGCCTTTCAAAGAGCATCTGTTCTTGACTTTACTTTACCTGCCTCCTGCCTGTGTTTTGGTCGTCTATTACTGGAAAAACATAAGCACAATACATCTCAGTCTTCTGGTTTGAGCTGAACCAGACATAGAAGGTTCTCCATTTTCCAGTTATGGCAACATTGAATTTCCACAGCTGCCAAAACTGAGACAACTTCAGATTTTTTAAAGTCAAGTTTAACATGATAAGTCGAGTCGACTTTGACTATTCACTGTGACGTCATGGAATCTCAACAGAATGATTGCGATTCATAGGCTTTATTATTTATATTCATAGCAAACACTAGACAGAAGTCTTTAATGCAGAATAAAAAAAAACAGAAAACAAAACGTTATCTGAAATGTGGTCCGAAAAGTTGCACAAAGTCGAATCTGACATCTTTTTCCCAAACATTGGCTGGTACTGATGACTTCAGCTTGGACAGTTGCACCAAGGAGTCTAATTATTATGTTAACCAGAATTGTGCAACATTGCAAACAAATTTATAAGCTGATCACCGTTAATTTAGGGTGCAGTTAAATTCAGTGCACCCACCTTCTGCTCCAGACTACTCCAGGGCAGCAACTCTGACTTTGCAGGACAAACCAACATGCCAACGACGGCCAGGATAGGCTTTGTCAGAATCTCAGAATCCAGCTTGAAATATATTTCTAAATGTTCTCACACAGTGTTTTTGTTAGAATGTAAACTTGCCAGGGCAGAAGCTTCGACACGTTTAATCACTGAAAGTGTTATCTTCATGTTAACAACTTTACCACAGTGGCATACTCAATATGCTTGTACTTCCGTCTTGAGAAAGTATGCTGTCCAAGTCTTCCAAAAAGCCTAATTAAACATCCAGACACAACATGTGTTGCTTACTTGCTTAAAGTCACCTGACTTAAATGATGAGGTCATTAGCAGCAGACGTTAGATAATTTAATAATTTGGCTGAGATGTGCTGAGATGTGAGTTTTCTGTGTCTGCTCTGTGGACCACCTGTGGATGTTGAGAACTTTTTCCCCCATATTTGGCTCAAACTCTGTGATTAACTCCAACCTAGTGACGACCATAGCTGTTGGGTGATGTAGAGGTCGGGTCCATCAGACATACTGCTCCATTTCTCATGAAATCAGTGATGTTATTTATTCAAGTCATGAGTTCATAAGAGCACCAGTACTGACAACTATGTGCTGTGATACTCTAATCATTACATTACAATCACTTGAACTTTTAACATGTGCAGCTTAATTTTCTTTCTGAGAGCTTAATGTCATTATTAGATGGAGTTGACATTGCTTAGGAAAACTAATGATGGTCAGTAAATAAAATCTTCTTTTTACAGCTTAAAGGGATGTCATTAGGTAGAGTCACACGGTAGCTCAGGCCTTGAACTTTGAACTCTCAACCCTAAAGACAAACCAGACAATGTGCAGGGGGAGATTTAAGAGAATGTTTCTATCCCTGCAGAGAGACACACACCCCTGAAAATTATTGTTGACAAGGTTAAAATTGAAGAAACGGCAGTTCAAAGTAAAAGCAAGTGACGGGAGCTTAACAGTTCCAGCACTGTTGTCACTTATTCCAAGAATTCACTTGCACCAGCAGCTTTGAAGAGAAGCATTTCACAGACGGCACAAACTAAATTATGTCTAAAATGGGATTAGGGTTCAACATCACAGCATCAGTATGGCAGCACAGGAATCTTTGAAGAAATGTTATTAAGGCTTAGACAAAGACAACTCAGATGAACACAAACATGTTGTTTTTATGTTGTTTTTTTTACCCTGTAAATTGGGTTCCCAAAGAAAATTTTTAAAAATCCACAGAGTCCATTTGGTTCAATGGATGCTCACAGGTTTGTTTTTGCACGTAAGGCAGCATGCTGTTTTGTTTTGCTTAATGTGAATCCTCAGCTATTATTCAGACTATGAAATCATGTCCTGTCTGTGTGATTCTGTTTGAGTTCGGTGTATGATTGCTGAGGGTCGAACGTGTTGTGCAGAGAGCTGATGAGTCGCCTGTTCATCATATCTCTATTCTCTGTGAGCGAGGTGAGAGAAGAGCTGACCTACATAGAGGGAGAGCAATTTGCACTCTTCCTGACGGTGAGAGATCACATCCTTTCTGTTGGACGGGGGAGAAACGTTCCACAGGGTGTTCGAAAACACAATAAACACCAAACCATCGTGCTTAAGCGAATCAATAACTTTATGCTTTTGAAGTTGAATTAACTTTGATTTCTAACTGAATCAGTTTTTAAAGATTTTACCTACCTTTCTAGCCAGCCTGTGGCTCTTTATAGAAGCACTAGTTTTCTTTTTAAACATCTGCATTGTCAGTTATATCAAAGACACATTTCAGCTCTTACATTTTGCAGTTGGTTTCATTTGAAAAGTCCTTTGACAGTCAAAAAGCCTCATTTATAAACCAGAGGAACAATGAAATCTGATCCAAAGGTCGACTGACGCAGCAAAGCATTTCTCAGAATATATTAATAAAAAGCCAACTTTAAATGGGAAATTGACCTTATCTCTCAAGAGCAGAATTTGATTCAACTTGTCATTTATTATTTTGCTGGTTGAATTAAGTTATTGAAGCCAAGTATGGTAATAAATCCGTCACCATGTTTAGTCACGGCTGAATAGAAACTTATTTATTCTTTTTGTTCCTACTTTTCTTTAACAGCATAACAAGTCACAACATATGTCAGACGTTGCTCAACCCACTGAGTAAATTTTGGTTGAAAGTTTACTCGAACAGCACTTAAATTGTGCATAGAAAACTGGGTAAGATGTTTCCTCTAAAGATTTATCTTGACCTTGCTACCTCACCTATAGTTTTGTGAGTTTGTCAGCTTTTGACTTGTTGTGTACAAGAAACCACTTTCAGTACTTTCTCTAACTTTAAAGCAAGCGAGGATATGAAGGGGTTTCTGCAGATAATGGTGCACAACACTGGATCATTTTTCAACCCTTATTAGGTTTTGATAGTTTAAAATAGTCCCAAGTTAAATTCTAGTTTATTAATTTATTTGAGACACATGTTTGGAATGAACAAATATTGCAGTATCTTTTCCTTGTTGGGGATTTTGGTTACATGAAACATAAAAGATAATGAACAATTTTAAAACACAATTGCAAAAGAAAGTAAACATAACACTCATCAACATTCAACAACGCAAAGCTATCAATAAAATGTAGTAAAGTTAGTCTTATTATTTAAATTTGTTTTAAAAAATCATCTAATTGAAGCATAACTTAACTAAACAAGCTTAATGGTTTGCTTAAAAGAAGATTTTTAATCTTGTTATTAATTCATAGCAGAAAATGTTTTATTCTGTTCTGAGGGGTCAGTCCATGATAGGTCTCAATTATGTTTAAAGTAAGTTGGGAATCGGGAGTAAATGTTTGAACTTGGGAAATAAGCAGGACCTTTATTTTTATTCTTATTTTTTTGCAGTTACTGAGATTGTAGTCTAAAGAATGAACCATTATGCTTTTTGACATAAATGGTTGTATTGTCTAGCAGAGAACAGGCTGTCTTTTAAGTAACAATAGTCCAGGAGGGAAATAAAATTTTTATTTTAATTTTATCTTACATGAAATGCTTGTATTATAGTTCTTCCTTGTAAAGTGCACAATAAAAGCTTTTACTAACACACATAATGAACTGCGAAAACTCCACCAGCTGATGCTCAGCTCTCTTAACTACCCCATCATGTGATATCCTGTTACACCATTTGTCCTGACTCAGATGCATGATAATGGCTTGTAAAAGCTAAAGTCTGGATGCACTCTAAGATTTATTATTGTTGGAGTAATCCAGTTTTAAGCTTGTGAAAGGTCTCCTGAGGGATTAGGTAGAAAAAAATACCGGATAGAAGCAATAATGCCTAAAACATTTTCACTGGCATAAATGTTTGGTTTTGTGGTCGTCTGTTGTACATCCTTGGACTTTCATTTGAATTCCCGTCAGTCTTTGGAGAAAAGAGATTGTTTTGTGGTTCTTCAAGTTGGAAAGTCACCACCTTCCAGTCACACCCACCTGCTTCCAGTATTGAGCTAGCTCTTCACTGGTGGCAATTTGATCCAATGATGGAGTTTGCTGGATATTCTTAGATATCCTGAATCTGTCTTCACACAACTGAAACTCTCATCTTGAAGTTTGTAAAAAATGCAAATTAGAAAACCGATCTTGATTTGAGACGTTGTTTTGATGCAAAGTGATGTTGGCTGCCCAGTTGCCTTTGAAGGTAACTATTGCTAAGATGTTTTCCAGCACATCTATCTTCTTTCACATCAATCAGTCTGCTGTAAATTGATAGTTTAAATCTTCATTTCTGCCTATATGATCATGCTGAAGAAATTTCACTTTTGATCACTTTTAGGAGAAAGTGCTCCCCCAAACCCCCCAAAAAACATTCCAGAGTAGCTTTAAGGTGATTCTTTTTATATATCTCAACATCATTGTAGCCAATCAATGATGCATTTGAGAGCACAAAGTTGAGCTGCTGAGTCTTAAAAGGTTATTTCTGCCCTTTGAGAAGTAGATGTAGACACCTCTGTTGCTGTGACAACGCTGCATGTTGAGCGAAGCAGCCATGATCAGTATCTGAATGCCCTCTTTTTAAAGCAGTTTGCTTTATTATCAGCAGACTTTGTTTAGGTCTGCAAACCCGTTGACCCCCAAATATCTGAAAAAACACACAGAGAGCTGGTTGAGAACAGTATTATGTCTTTTTTTACTGCCTTCCAGTGGAGGGCAAAGGCAAGGAAGAAAAACACCAGACTCGTATTTTTGTTGTGTGCAATCACAAAGTGCATATGAAACAATACTTTGACCCTGTCATAGGAGAATAAAATTCTCACAGGTTTACTTTTCCACACTTTGCTGAATTTATAGTTACACTTTGTATGAGAATATGAAGGGAATCTGGGGGGGGAAATGTTAGTGTCACATATCTTTTTGTGTATTATTTAAACATCTTTTACAGGATAAACTTCTACTTTTTTCCTACTTAGATACCATTCAGTAAGAAAGTTGAACTGTGTTTTTAGAAACTGTGATTTTCACAGCAGTCAGTTTCATGAAGGGTTCAAAGTAGCCTTACTTGAAATGGTAAAGCTGCAGGTATTCTTTCTGAGCCATTGCCTTGCAGATATCATCGACCACAATGTGATGACTTTGTTTTTCAGACTCTCGGTTTCGTTGCTGAAGTGCTGATGCAGCGAGGTGGCCCCTGAATAATAAGTCAGGGGAGAGCGAAGGAGCCACACTCCAGGACTAAGATTAACTCCCGCCTTCTCCGAAACCATTACAGAAAAAATATTTCTCCATTTACTCTCAGGGCAGATTTGTTTTTGAGAGTGAGTCCAATGTAAACCACAGAAAATGTTGATGTGCTTCTTTAGAGCCTTTGGAAGTACAGTCAGATAAATAGCTGTAGTTTGTCTTCTAATGATTAGCAACTTAGAGCCTGTTTCAACTTTCTGAGCTGTTTGTTCATTTTGTCAGTTTGGTCAATAATATGTGGAAGAAAAATATTAAGTTGTGTAATCTCCTAAGTGCTTGGGAAAATGATGAGCTCTGCACCTTGATCAACATATGTTTAGTAATTGATGTCACTGAACTGTAGAAAGTGCAGTGTAAGAACCGGAGTCATATTTTCCTTCCAAACAGGTAGACTTCATTGCAGTCTTTTTAACTGATGCTGATCAATAGTTTTTGGATCAATATCACCGCTTCTCTTCCTTACTTGTCTTCTGTTCAACATTTTTATGGATGGATGCTCATGATTAAGCCACTTAACTCTGACTCATTAATCAGACTGGCATAAGAAATCTCTACATGTTCCCATTTCTTTAATTGGATGCATAAAATACTCCAACATACCACACAATATGACAGCAAAAGAAAGAAGATTTAGGAGCTCTCAAAAGCTGCTTCTCACCAAAGAACTTTTAAAATGCAGTAGATGATTAGGAAAGTTGATGCATTTCTGTTTCTCTTTACTGATAAACTTGGAGGTAAACCAGACCGTACTAAGCATTTTTAGAAGGATAGTAGGTTGTCAAGTATTTAATATGTTATTCATTTCTGATCTGGAGAGAAATCCATGATGCCTGGGTAGAACTTGCAGAGTATGAAGAATGATTCAAACCTGGCATGGGATCAGAAACCCCGTCACTGTGGCAACAACTGCATCACAGTATAACCCTACGGTACAAGTTATTGAATTAAATTAAACAAGTTATGCCGTTATCTCAGCTTACTTGATCTAATCTTAACTTAATTAAATTTTACTTTAGTTTAAATTAACCCAATTTAATGTTGACTTTGTTGGCTCCTACCAGCCACACATTTTGGTATTTCTGCTTAAAGCTGCAGTATGTGACTTTCATTAAAAAAATATATGATTTTTACATATTTGTTAAAGCTGTCTCCATGTGTGAGACACATAATCTGTGAAAAGATCAATTTCCTCCTCCCTGAGCTACTATTCCCATTTGAGTACACAGGTCTTGTCCAAACACAACCAATCAGAGCCAGGAGGAGGGTCTTAGCTCTGTCAACAACTCACCATTACAGGAAAACCATTTATCTACCGTCAGCAGTGGCCATGCTAACCAGCCTACAGCATTAAGACCCACCCCCAAGCTCTGATTGGTTGTTTCTTGGTAGCATGGGAGCACTTGGAGATAGCAAACTGGCTCAGTTTTTTCACAGATTGTCTGTCTCATACCATACTGTCACGACATAGTGACAGTTTGAACAAATATGTAAAAAATATATTTTTTTATCCTGACTGGAATTGGTCACCTTGCTGTTGTTGTAGCAGATAGCTGTTATGCCTCACCTACAGCACCCAGTTACCAAGCTTAGGTAGGTGGGGGTTCTGAATTTGTGTGCTTTTCCTTCTCTTTTTAGCCATTGCACCTACTGGTGTTAAATTGGTCTGAAAAGGTAGATCTTGGGTCAAAAACTAAATATTAAAAAGAATGCATAGTGGTGAGATAAGTAATTTTTTTCTTTCTTACTAAAGTAGTTAGCTGGACCCTAGAAAAGCATGTAGGGAAAGAAGTATTTTGAAAGATCTAAGCCCATTGAGAAGCAAATGGTGGTTTAAAACGTTTTCCCAGTAGCTTAACAGTTTTTAACATTGTGATCGTTTGTGGACTTGTTTATTTAGAAACCGTTCACAGAGACTGTGAACTGTAAATTACTTAAGCTTTAGCTGACTGTAGGCTGATGTAAATTAAGTGTTGTAGCTGCAACACTGTGCTGGTCTCTAGAGAAGTGGTTGTTGACTGTGGTTTCTTTGCCAGCATAACCAGTGTGGCTGTTGGTAATGGGAGCTTTTCATTAGGCTAATGTGTCTCCTCACTTCCCTCACTCACATATCTTCTTTAAGTGTTTACTCCTTCGAGCAATTACCTCTACTGAGTATAAATAATCTGCTTCCTTTCTCTGTAAAAGACTTGTTTGCTTCCTTCCCAGTGAGCATCTAAATGATGTCTAAGTCGTTCAAAGACATTTTGGTTAAATTATGTAGTTTATATATTTTTTAAAGTGAACATTTTTCTATTTGTCTCGGATTGGTTTTAGAAATCCATTAGAAGTCTAAACACAGGCCTGTTTAGCTGAAATATTGTAACTAGTCTGTTACTAATCGTGTCCTCTCTTCATTGAACTATACATATGAAGCATAAATTGAAGACTGGTATCACTAATGTTTTTGTTGTTATTACAAATCCAACTAAAATTTAGTTCCTCATCAGACCAGGCATGTCAAACTTGGTCACAGACGAGGTCTTGGAAGTAGTTCTGGTTAGAAATTATGATGCTTGCTACAGAGTTGACATTGTCTTCTGGAAAAAAACACATTATCTTTCTCTGATGAATTTCCAAGATTACATCTCGTTATCAATGAAAGTTCTGTAGAGCTTAATTACTTAAAAACACTTTATATTACAATAGGTTTCCATCCATCATTACACTGTAAATATCTTGTTCTGTCTTGTACTACTTTTCTCACAAAATGTACCTACAAGTCTAAAGTGCTGAATATTGTATTTCCCTCAAATTTATATCATTATGTATCATGCTGCAAAAACATAAAATTAGTTTATGTTACTAATTCAAACAATAGTGTATGAGTCTCAGATCACATTGTCTGGCATATTTATTTTATTGTTTACAGACATTTTAAAAGTTACTTTCAGTCTAAGTTTAGACTGCTTTTAGAGAAGGGAGCTTTGTTAAACCATTTGTCTAAATAACAGCTGTGAATAGATGTATTTCTGATTCATGCCTAAACTATGAATCAGATTTGAGTGATTAAAAGAATTTTAGTTCAGATGCAACATTTTCTGAATCATATCTGAAAACCAAGATAAGATAAAAATCAAGAGTTGGATGTAGCCAGTAAATGCCAAATATAAAAAGAAAGTGATTCAAACAATCAGAAAATGAACCTATTAAGCGTGTAGCAGCCATATCGTATATTGAGCATAAAGTGACTTGTGAACCTTCAGGTCTCCAAGTCATAATTACATTTTTGGCAGGTATTCTGTTTGATTTGTCTGACTTTGGATCTCAGAAATACCAATTTCTGAGAGGGAATTCACACAAAATTATATATGTTCTTATATACACATTCAACAATAAATAAACATATCTCTAAGCTTAGTATTGTTAACATTAAAAAGGGTGTATTTAAAAAATATAAAAGACACATTCTTTTTAACTTTAAATTAGGCATCTTATTCAAACTATTCTTGTAAAACTTTATAACATGACTCTTTATGGTGGTGAGCATGTCAGAGTGAATTTAAACAATAGGTTTGGAACATCATGATCTGAAAAGCTTTAGCCTCTGAATGATGCTCTACTGTTTCTAGGGGACAGAGTTGTAGGTTTTTGGACATTAAATAACCTCCAAACCTTACATGTCTATCACTAAATTACTAGCCTGACATTTTGGTTACCAGATTCTCTTAGAAATCTGTGATGGCTGCTTTTGTAAGACTGGTGAGTTAAAGTGAACAAGTACATTCATGGGAAACTTTGACAGGTCCAACTTTGAATGGAAACAATTTCTACTCTCAGTAGACCAGTAATCTTCCTCGTGTAGGTGTGACAGCTTCCCTCTTTTACTTAAGTCTTTTACCTCTTACAGTTGGTTTGCAGACTATGAATACTCTTGTGGTGAACGATTCTTACGTTAGGCTGCCTCTTTGACTCATTGCAGAATTCATTTTGTTGTAGTGTTAGTTTTTAATTATGAATTTGTAAAAAAATTTCCGTTTCCTCTTTAAAATGAAAGCTATTTTGCATCATTCACTATGTCAAAATTAATCAGAACAAGGTTTGTTTGTGCTTACTGAAGTGTCCTTTTATGTGCCAGCTTCCGAGTGACACGCGTTGTGGTTTTTCATTTTCGGCATGGCACGACGGCAAACCACACACGCACTTCCGCTCTACACTGATTGAGTTTGTGTGCTCTAGAAGTTCATCTATTGGGGGATTTCTCTTCAGACAGAAGTCAAAATAACCATTAAAAATGTTTGATTTAAATCTATGACATTTATGAGACTATGCAGCCATGGCTCATTTAAGCTCAAACACTATTAAAATGTTTAGCACATTGTGAGCTCTCACACACACACAAGGACTCGGTGCACTGACAAAACGCCTGTCATGAA
Organism: Xiphophorus couchianus; assembly: GCF_001444195.1. Lineage (NCBI taxonomy): Eukaryota > Metazoa > Chordata > Actinopteri > Cyprinodontiformes > Poeciliidae > Xiphophorus > Xiphophorus couchianus. The sequence goes on from NC_040230.1 coordinate 7,290,102, forward strand.
TAAAGATGGTTTCCATGTTGACTCGTGGCAGCCAGGGAGTTTCTGCAGTGGTTGATTTATGTCACAGGGTTTTTTCGCTTCTGTGTGCGTTGCTTTGAAAACAGACAGTACACATTCAGTGTATTAAAGCCGTCATACCTGAGAGGAACTGCATTTTTTCAGCTGATATCCCAGGCACAGCTGACAGAGTTTGATTGCATGTCATACTTATGTTTCTTGTAGCTCTGAAATCATAGTAAGAATACAGCCTGTAGTACAATGAGCACACTTCCAACACATTGTGTTGTGTGCTTTGGGTTTTGAGAGACAAAGTCTGATGATTATACTCCAGTTTAAGGGTGTGTGTTTTTGATTGCACGTTGTAACAGACTTTTTTTTTCATCCACAGGGTTTGCAGGTGAAGACTGATTACGTTCCTCTACTTCAGTCACTGGCCACATATGGATGGAGACTCACATGCGTACTGCCGACTCCTGTAATCAGGACTAACAGGTAATGACACTATTTTCAAGTGATTTCTGACCTCTACTGACATCTGTTGACAACCCTGAGAAGTGCAGGAGCACTTAGGACAGGATACTTGATGCTCTTTTGACAGATTTTACCATCACAAAAAGCTCAGTATTTTAGATTTTTGCTCACTTAACATGCATTTGTTGTTGTTATACTGTTGTTTTGCTTAGTTTTTTTTAAACATCAGATACTACATAAATAATAGCATAGTTGAAAAGGTAGCTGACTTGAATAATTCAGTACAAAACGGTGAATTCCTGTGGTGTAGCATGTATTTCATCTTCCACTTGACATTACCCAGTTTATTCTGTATGGAGTTAATGCAGACCAGTTTGTTTGTTTGTTTATTTATTTATTTCAAACATGTTAGTAGTATAAAATCATGCACAAGAACAAGGAATGCAAAAGACACATATTTTTGTACCACAGTAATCTTAACATGTTCGAAAAGGTTGCTCGAAAAGTTTGGTTGCTGATCAAGCACAGTAATACCACTGTGCTTGATCAGCACACTAAATCACTAAAGCAGGTTTTGGTATTTTGGCACTGTGGGAAATTGCCAATTCCTGCTAGAAAATAAAATCAGTACAGTTTTTTCCCCTCTCTTTCTGATCGCCTTTACAACTTCACAGCTTCTTGGTTAATTATATTTATATTGTCTACATATAGTAAATCTACATAAAACATCAATTTCCACCTGTGATGACAATTAGCTCAGTCCCCAAGCTAAAGGGGAACTGAAGAAGAAAAGATGAAAACTAGTCTTTCTACTTTGTGTGAAGCTATTTTTAAAACCAACTGGCACTTTTTCAGAGAAAAACTAGACTTATAATATATGCACAAGTCAAGTCTTCAGATGAATCCGACAACCTTTCAGAGAAGTTAACCTGACTATGTGTCAGTCTGGGCTGTGCAGCTGCTGCAGCTGTCTGTGTGTCTCTGTTGACAAGCAGCGGCTTTGTTCAGTGGAAAATCTGTTCGCAGAACTGTAACGGTTCCTCTGCGAAGCCTGCGCTGACTCATCACTCCCAGATGCTATATGAGTGTACATCCGCTTATGGTCAAAAGGCCTCGCTTGTTGTCAGACACACAGTAAAGCATCGCATTGACTCAGAATGGTGATGATTTAATGAAGTAGTCTGATATACTCCGAAGACGCTGCAGGGTACAAAGAACAAGCATAAAGTATACATGTAGTTTAAAGCTAGAGAAGCAGAGAATAATCATGCAACAAAATAGAGTTACAGAGAAGCCTAACTTAAGAAGCTGTACAATCAACAATAAATACAGTACAATACAAAAAGTGTTAAATTGACTCAAGCCTTGAACAAACATTTACTATCAAAAACATTGGACACCATTTAGAAATAATTTACTAAAAAGTAAAGCAAAACTCTTTTTTATGATTAGATAATTATTCTAAAAGAGATATTTCCCCATTTTCTGAATTTATGAGACAAGCAGGCAGCAACACATTATAGTTATTGAAGATGAAATTGGTTTTATTGTTTTAGCACAGTTTGACCCAAATGCATATTAATAATAACAAACAATGCTTTGCAAAGGTATTCATAACCCTTAACCTTTTCCACATTTAATCACATCACTGCCATAAACTTCAATGTACTTTATTAGGATTTTATGTTGTAGACAAGCATAAATAATTGTTAAGTGGAAGAACCATACCATGGTATCCAACATTTTTAAAAATAAAAAAAACTGAAAAATGTGGTGTACTTTTGCATTCAGGGATGGAGAACATCAGTCAACTTACAGCATCATGGAGACCGAGGAATGCAGCAGACGTGTCAGAGATAACGTGTAGAAGTTTAAATCAGGGTTAGATTCTAAAATAATAGATCAAGCATTGGACATTTTAAGGAGCATCATCTGAAAATAAGCGTTTGCACATCTGTTAATCTGCCACCACATGGCCATCCACTTAAACTGACAGGCTGTGCAAAGAGAGCATTAATCAGAGATGGTAAGATGAATCGAGCTGCAGAGGAGTACTAGAAGGAAAGAGATTGCATAAAACCTGAGACTAGCCCGGAGGTTTGCCTTCGAGGGGGGAAGCAACCATAACCATACAATCAAGGGTGGAAAGGGAATGGTTTAGATCAAAGCCTGTAAGCATAAATTTAGTTGAGAATCTGAGAAAAGATTTGAAAAGTGATACTCAAAACATTTTAGCTGATTTTCTATGAAAATTTACTAGAACAGATCAAAACAGTTTACACCCAGCTTTAATTGCTGCAAAAACAACGCTAAATTCAAACCTGCTCACAATTTAAACTTTTAACCCTGAGACATTTGTTTCCATTGAATGGCAGCTTTTACCTGTGGTTGTCAGCCAAGGTCAATGCCATCTTATTAATGAGTAAATGTGTAAGGTCTGTGGAAAAAATCTACAACAAATTAATGGTCGCTGAAAATTGTCTCTTAAATAAAGAATAAATAACAAAAAGGGCTTTTAGTTTTCAGCAAATAACTCTTTGAGATTCATCTTGTTGGAGCATAAATCCAAATGTCCTGTCTGTCAAACTGTTTCTCACAGATTTAACTAAAGAAATGTGAACACATCATATCTTTGTGCCTAAAATTTCAATTTTATATTGATCTTTAGTCGTCTGGAATGTGTCGACACAACATGGGTCATCTCAAGTAAATAGTAAGGCAGTTGACTGAAATAAGTGAAGAAGTATCTAAAAAAGTTATTTTTAAATTACCCAAAATAAATTCTGAGGTAAAAACTGAAGGTAAATAATTTCACATATGCTTTCATTTGATCTTCACGTTAAAGAAAAATCCTGTTAAGTTAATTAAGAAAAAGAAGAAGAGGGAAATCCAAAGGGGAATCTGATGCCAGACATTGGATTTAACTTTTCAAATATGACCCCTTTTTATACTATGAGTATACAAGACATCATTTTTACACAGGTCCTTACAAAAAGTAACTGTTATTCCAATTATTGTTACTGTAGCTTCATTTTGTCTATGCACAATCAGAACTGTTAGCCATAACGAAGTAGTAAGGCTTTGAGACAGGCAATGTTTCCATCAGCACTGTGACGGATTATTTGCCCAACCTTCTGCTCAGCTGCTCATGTTCACTGCTCTTTTACAACACAACTGATTAATTGCCTCTTTATTTTCATCTTTTGTTTTTATTTTCCCCAACAACCCCTTGTCTCATCTTTTTGAAAACGCCCCAACACAAAAGAACACGGTTAATTAATCACACTCGGCCTAGATACAGAACAAGATGGAGCTCGTTTCTCTCGGCGCCTAAAAAAAGTATTCTGTGCGCTGAAGTAATGCTTGATGATCGTTTTCAGATTAGCAGCAGCCATTACACTTGTTTTTGAAGCGACTTCTTCATTTTTAACAAGTAACTGTGTGTGCTGCTTGTTGTCTTAGAGGCTTCCAGGGCTGCATTTCATCTGGAGGGGGTCGGATGAGTGTCAGTGATCTCAGCGGTGGCTGAAATTAATGCAAAAGTGGAGCTCAGCGGCTTCTCCACACAACATTAATTCTTGTAGCAGGCGTTCATGTTCACCATACTCAATTAATGTAGATGGTAATTACATTTTGGAACCATTAACTACAGTTAATGTGAATTTTGCTCCATTACAAAGGACCAGAAAACAACAAAGAATAAGAAAAGTTGACACAAAGGTAATATTTTAATGACAAAGCGTTAGCTAAGGTTTGGGATCAAAGCCAAGCCATACCTTCAACTTGATTCACCTGACGAGTTTACCTCATCTCATAATCCGGCTCCGTTTATCCTTTCCTCCTCCTTACTCAATTTCTTAAAACTTCATCTTCATCATCACCTACATTCAGAACTCACTTTTTCAAACCTTTCTTACATTTCTCCTTCTTTTCATCCCGTTATTCCTCTGAGGCCTCATCTGGTTACATAATCATTATTCCCCACTCATCTTTCTCTCACTTCTTTCTCATTGTTTTCTCTACATAGATGTAAAAAGTAGATCCACGCTCGGCATTCATCCTCTTCATCCCTATTTATAACCTTGTTCTTCACACTCAGAAGAGGAAACCAAGTGTGGTAGTGCAGTGTTTAGGAAATGGACTTTTCCCAACCAACTTGGTACATCGTGCTCTATCCTGGACCAAAGAGAAGTGGATGAAAATGACGAGGAGGAGGTTATGAGATGAGGGGATGTCCAGTTGAGGGTAAATGGTGGTGGAGTTGAAGGAAGAGGATGGAGTGATAAGTAGATGAACTGGGTAGAAGTAGACTGCTGGGTAATTAGAGGCATGACTGAGGTGTGGCGCTGCTCATAAACCTAAGTTAACATATCCACTATATTTATGTTTTTCCTCAACCCCTGCACTGTTTTCACCACAGATTCTCTTTTGAACATTGTTGAATTTGTCAAGTCTTTTGTCGACTGTCACAGAAACCCCAAACTCCTAATCTTCTCCTTCCTAATCAAGAGACTTCAATGATGAAGTCGATGAAGATGAGCTTCAAGCTAAATCTGCACCTTCATTTATCCATCCATTGTTGCCAATCTCCAGCAGTCATTGGATGATAGGCACAGTGCATCCTGGACAGGTTACCAGTCCATCAGTTATGCCTCATCATCTTTTTGATTGAACAATTTAATTTACCTTATCACTGTGCAACCCTTTCCCAGAAACTGGAATAAAAAATTTTATCTTAATGGGTGAAATATCTTCTGGATAAAAAGTTTGCTTCAAGTGTTTTTTTTTTATTTTCAATTTTTACTGGGCTTTTTATGTTCTTTCGTCTGTAACAAATTAAGCTATCAACAGTTACATTTACAACACAAAAACAGCCACAGGCTGCCTCTGTTCCGCACAACATGAAGATGTAGCAGAGCAGCTGACGCTGACAGCCAGGAGTAGGTTCAGCGAGGGCCTGTAATTTCCTAAGACATCTCACTCCTTTCTAGTTTAATGGCCTGGGGGCTTTTTGCCCGTTAGTTATCAGCTTTGATTCACCGCAAAGTCATCCAGCATCCTTGACAGCCCAGAAAATAGTTTATGGATAAACGGTGGAAGGAAGGAGGTAATGGAAAAAGGGCTTTGGATGGTTTAGATAGTGAGCCCTCTGTGAGTCCATTTCATGTTGAGAGAGGGAAGATTTGTCGCAGGCTTTGAAGGGATCTGCAGCAATCGTAAAACCTGCCATCTTTCATACAGTGCAATGATCAGCAGCCATCTAGGTTTTAGAAATGATCCAATATTTCCCCTCACTTGGTACATTACAGTGAAAAAGTATAAGCCTCCTTATAGATTTTTCTGCTTTTACATTTTTGGTGCATACATACAAAAATAAGGCAGTGGGGAGGTTTGATCCCCAAACATCTAGAGATTATAAACTGAGAAGAGTTACAAATTCATCTCCAAGGCTCTGTGACTCCAGCTAACCACAGAAGGAGACATTATCCACAAGCTGATAAAACGTAAAGCAGTGACAAACCATTCCAGCAAATTACAAATCTACCAGAATTCCTCCAAAAGCTCATTAATCACTCATTTAGAATGGTTAACAAAAATACCATAGCAGCATCTAAAGGTCTAAAAATAGGTCTTAATTATTTAAATTAAGGTCAGTGGTCAAGATTCAACAAGAAGGAGGCTAAAAAGAGGATCCCAAAGCATAAACTTCTGGTGACCAAAGAGAAAACAAAAATCTAACACTTTTTTTCTACAACACATTTGGCAAAAAAAAGATTTGTTGTATAAATGAACTAGAAATTCTGCTCTCTACCAGAAAATGCTCAAAGAGAATCAGTTCACTCATCAGTTTATAATCTATAGCCAAAGCACACTTGGGTTATGAAGCAGGAAAATGTTCCAAAGTATTTAAGTAAATTCACCTCTGAATGGCTAAAAAAGTGAAAGGTTTTGGAGTGGCATAGTCAAAGTTTGGATTTCAATCTCAATGAAGTGTAGAGGCATGTTATTAAAGGAGCTGTTATTGCACAAAACGCTGCAATGAATTTAACAATTCTGCAAGGAAGAGTGGATGAAAATCTTTACACAGTGATGTAAAAACTTAACTCCTGTTGAACCAAAAGCTTGATGCAACTTTTATGTTTAGAGTCAATTTACAGCTGCAAATCAGCTAAAGTTAATTGGATAACTCAGGCTGAATTTACACCAGCCTGTTCCCCTTTGCCTAGAAAGTCTGATTTGTTTTGGGAGGTGTGAATGCGCAATCAAACTCCGTTTTGGATCAAAATAGCAAGCCCTGGTGCGCCTAAAAACCTAAGTCTTGGTTCGGTTGAAGTGAACTCTAGCGTGGTCTGAATGCTTATGTGAATGCAAGTGGATCAGAGACCGGTCCAAAACCTGGACATGGACTACAGCCCAGGGCATGCTAGTTAAATACAACCAAAATAAACGCTAGAGTCTAATGCTAGAGAGAAAAATGTAGAAAAATTGTAGAAAGAAATCCTACAACCTGTATAATTTGACATTACTCTATTTTTGTTTACATGTTGGGAAGTAGGAAGATGCGCTCAGTGTCTTCTGCAGATGTTTTCATGCAATTTTTTCTTGGTGCAGCACCATTTCAGGTGACGGGGGGAATAGGTTCTTCAAAGGGTTTGGTTTGTTTGACACAGTGTGGTGTGAAAGTGAATCGCTGCAGCTGGTAATGTAAAACATTAGCAATTTTAGTCCCAAATCGAACTGAGTCCACCATGCCATCACGAAAACATCCTTATTTTCCTTACAAAGCAAAATGATCTTTTGGAAAATGAATTTAATATTAACTCAGGCTATCTTTGTTTGCTATTGAAAGCATTTTGTTGATATAAAGCATAAGTGTGACAAAAAGAGATAAATATAGTAGCACATGCCAAAATAATAAACAATGATGTCACAAATTAGCCTAACATTGAAGGCAACGATACAAACTTCAGCTGGCAGTTACTTTTAGAGCACAAATTTGGCAAACAAAAGGACTAAACCTGACAGGGATGAGTCAACAGAAGGGCGAGGATGAGTGTGAGAGACAAAGAAAGCCCACTCAATAATAAAATCTGCATTTTCTGCCATGATTAATCTGTCAGCAGGAGTACTTGTGAAGATTATCCCTCTCAGAATGCAGGACTGTGACAGGAAAAGAGGGTGGAGGATTACATTTTGGGGAAGCAACAAAGAGAAGAAGATGCTCAGAAGTTGCACTCTCCGCTTTCATCCATTAAAACATGAAGTACAATAAAGGGTGGAAGTGACACTGACGGATGACAGTGGTGAAGAGGTTGAGCTACAAATCTGAGCATTTTGTCTTTAATCTGTCAGATAAAAGGGTGAAGCATGAGCAGTCAATTGACTATGTTGATAGATGGCCAATGTGTGTTATCACTGGACCACATTCATCTTGGAGGCTTAGAAAAACATTTTTAAAAACAAAACAACAATTAATTATACAGAGTCTGACAAAACATATACACCCAAGGATTTAAAATCTGTAAATCAGTCAGAATGTGTTTGAAGAACAGCACTGATTGTTTCTCACTTTTCCTCCTATCTCTCTTTTCTTCTTGTCTGTCAGCGATGGAAGTCTGTCCACCAAGCAGATCGTTTTCCTGCAGAGACCGATCGTTAGCCGGAAGAAGAGGGAATCCAAGGTACAACATCTCTGACTTTTCTGTGTATTTGTAATCTTTATGATGAAAACAACCATCTTATCCCTTTCATAACTAAAATCGGTTAGAGACTGCTAAACATTTGTCTTAAGTGGAGTTGTTCTACTGCTTTATTGAAATCCAAATTTTAATCAAACCAGATGGGAAGATAACCCAGTATCCTTACTGTTGAAATTAAACTCACTGACCAAATGTAGAGCTAAGCACCTGGAAGAAAGTCAAATTTCTCTGAGGTTTGCAAACCAATGGCAGGTATGTGAGTGATTTGATTTGCAAGGAGTAATACACACAAAATACACAAGTAGTGACGTTACTTTCACAGTCTTTATGAAAATTGAAAGGGGTTGCATTGTTTGTTTTCATGAGGGTTCAGAACTTTCCACTCGTTTGCATGTGGAGCAACCAGATAATACAGTGGTGCAAGAAGAAATTTCTTGCCATTTCTTTTTCTGAAATTTCTTCAGCAAAACATTTCTCAACCCAGATGGCACCAAGGGAGAACTGTCATGTTGTGATGAAACAGAGGAGAGACAGCAAGTCATTCTGAAGTTGTATGTAGATTAACTGAAGTTGCTCCTAGAATCATGTGTGTGAGTTCCTTAAGGACAATAAGAACAAAACTCGAGGCAGAGGGAATTCCTTTCTCATACTTTTCTTTGGAGCAAAATTAGTCTAGAAAAGACCCACAGTCTTTTTGAAACTAATTTAGCAACATATAACAAGATTTGTAAGGGTGCAACATAATTCACAAATGTGCATAACACCGTGTATAAATGCGTACATCAACATTTTGTGCAAACAGCTTCTTAAACTGACACGTTTCAAAACTGCACAAGTAGCAATACACTACTTGTACAAATCAGCAGATGTGGATGGATCGGTCAAACCGAGCGCACAGTTCACTTTGGCTGCGCTTTTGAGACTTTCTAACTACTAGGGATTCACAAATCAAATTATGTGTTCAAGGCTGGTGAAAAACTGAGTAATCTGAGAATTATTATTGCAATGCTACGCTCAAGGCAGAAAAAAACTCGGGATATCTAAGTATCACAGGATTTATTGGAAATACCATATTTTTGAGGTCAAAACTACTATGTTAACGAGATATACTAACATTAAAGTAAATGGATTCTAAAAATATTAACTTTGTAGGCTACACTTCTGAAATATGAAAGAAAGGTTGTTTTTCTTAAAAATCTAAATTTCATGAAAACTAATGAGCGCAGCAGTGCAATCCTGGGACAAAGTTGTTTAATTTACCACATGCTTAATTTAGCTTCACATTACTGCACCGAGGCAGCTGTGAATGAGTTGCACCACAAGAGAATTTACAATAGGTGACTGATTCTGTTCTCCACCAAATCCAGACCCATGAGGGAACCAAACCCTCATACTGCTGCACCAAGACGTCAACTCTGTTACCAATTGACCCTCTGGAATACAATCACATGAACTTGTCACCACTCTATTTGGGTACTTAACTCTTTCTGTCAGTGGCTCTATAACTATTGTTTATTTTTTGTAAGAATTAGCCAAAGCTTGAGGAGTCATTCTTATGTAATCAGATGTGGTGTTAACAGCCACATCTGCCTCTAAAACTACAGATTTCAGGCGCAAAAGGCTCTACCTCTAGTCCTCCTTTTCATTATTCACCATCTAAAACCAACATCACTTTTTCCAGCTTCAGCACTGCAGCTGTTTTTGATTTATGTACATAAACATACACAGTGTGAACAAATTTAAACCAGCATGTTTTTGTTTCAGATATGAGGAAGGCTCCAGCAGCTGAAAAATGTGTTATTTTGATAACCATTTGGTGTTAACGCTTTTCTGTAGACCCCAAACAGCTGTGATAACATCTGAAGCTTACCTGTTTCTGCAGTGAAATTAATTCATGTTGAATTTTTTACTCTGGGTTTAGTCTAACCATGTCTTTTCTGTATCAAAAACTTGTAAAATAGTTGTAGTTACGTTTTTTTTTACCTATTCCTTAGTCTGTCTTTCTGACATTGCTCTATGTTGTGATCTTTACACTCTTATAAGAATATAGGACATGCTAGGAAACACATTTGAATGTGGAAATATTTCATGTCTATTTAGCAACACTAAAAAATCCAATCCAATTAAAATGGAAGAAAATACTCTTTAAAACTTTTGTTAAATGTAATTTAAAATAAACTGTTTCTGGTGAGTAATAAATTAAGGCATCCTGACATTAATTACTGCTTTTGATAGAATCACACCCAGCTGTATTGTTTCAGATCCACATTTTAGAAAATCTTTACTAAACGTATTGAAGTATATTTTTACTATTTAAACCTCTGACATTTAATTTGTTGTTTTCCTGACGGCTAAAGTAGGAGTTATCACCACTAAAACATGGAAAGAGCCGTCTCAGGCCTTCAAGAAGAAGATTGTAGGAGCTTATGAGCCTGGTAGGGGATTTACAGAGGCCTCAAAAGAATTTGAAATCAGCTAATTCACTGTCATGGCATTCAAGACGGCAGCCGACATGTCTAGGTCTGTTCGTCTAAGTTTCACCTGAAAGCAACCACAAGGTCCTTTAAAAAAAAAAAGCATGTAATGTCAGAAAACGACTGCAAAAGTGTAACTTTCCTAGGAGGTTTGCCTTTGCACTTTCAGAAAAAACACAAAGGCAAGATTGAAGTTTGCCACAAAGAATGTAGCCTGGTAAAACCGTCTCACTCAAGTTAAAGGGAGTAAGACCAGCCATTAGAGATACTGTCCTTTTTATCCTATGGAAAATAAATATTTGATATCTTTTGTTTAATGAGTAAAGCTAGGTTAATTTTTCATTGTTTAAGTAAAATTTAATTATTTTCTTTTCCAGAGATATACACAAAATAAGGTTAGGCATTTCTAAATAAAGAACCTAATATGAATTGGCATTGGCAATTTTCACATAACTGTATGTAACCAGATATAATGTTTTCATCTGTTTGTTTGTTCAAATGGATGTTCTCAAGGCCACCAATAATCAGCCAACACCCACCCACCATGGCCTCAATTTCCTGCTCTGTTTTGTTTAAATTACTAAGTTATTCCATCTCAATATTAGATCTGCTGTGATCCGTTCTTAATTAAGTCTGTGTCTACTGCTCTGTCTGCTCTGTGGACGAGAATATTGTCTAACTAACATGCCATAAATGTTTCAGAAACTAATCTTCAAGGCCCGAAGCAAGTCCAACAAAAACTGCATCAAGGATGTGGCGAAGAACAAGAAGAAAAAGACAATAATTGAGAAGGATTCTGAGGATCTGAAGATCGCTGATGACAGAGAGAAAGTTGGCAAGGAAGAGGAAAAGACTGTGACTGGAAGCACAAATGCAGCACAGGTAGAGGCAGCAGGCAAATCCAAGAAAGAGAGGAAGATAAGGTGTGAAAAAGATAAAAAGGCTGATGCAGGGATGGTAATCAGCATCGAGAAAGTCACACGGAAAGATGAACCAGAGAAAAGTGAAGACAAAGTAGCAGAAAACTGCACCGAGGAGACAGAAAGCAAAGCTCCAGATGGAGAGGTATCAGAAGACAATGGAGAGCCATCAGGAATGGAGGAGGTCGAGGAGGTCAATGAAACAGTTGTGACTGTAGAGACACAGAGTGAGACCAAAGAAAAGGAGCTTGAGGGCACTTCAAAAGTTGAATCTGTGATAGAAAATGGGATAGAAACAGATGAAGAGAAAGATGACGGTGAAGAGAATGAAATCAAAACAGGGGAACCAGTGGAGGTTATCGCAAAGGAGACTGTGGCAGATCCAGCAACCACAGACCCAAGCCCAATGGAGGCTCAGTAGTAGCACCATGCAAGTCGAGCTTTTCCCAATCATACCTCTTAAATTCCTCTCTTAAAAACTGATTCCTGAATCCAAATTGAAGTGGGAGTGGGAGGAAAGGTTCCTCTGCACTGCTGCAGCATCCTCCAAACCTCCCATCTCACATATGATTCCCCCAAAACCTGCAACAGTGTAGCTAAACAAAAGAAGACCATGACATCAGTTCTATTGTATAACCACAGATACTGAATGTATTTAACAACACAGGGGATGCCTCTGCAGGCGGGTCCATGTGGAGTCCAAACACTGAATGGAGGAAGGCAGAGGAAGAGAAGGAGAACAGTGCGATGAAAAACCTCAAAAAGACTTGGTCATGGTTCCAGTAAGAGTGGCAGATAAACCAGAGCTGCTTTGTTCACTAAACACTCACTATTCACTATAGACGGCTTAAGCTTTAGGTTTAGCCAGTAAACAGTCAATGGAGCTTACTAACTGTACCTGGAGGTTTTAAAAACATGAAATATATACAAAACAAAAGTATTTGGATAAAATTGGAAATTTAGATAGCAAGTAGACACCATTTATGAAGCTCATCTGAGATTTCTTCTGTTATTTTTTTTAACCAACATCAGGTTGCTCCAACCATCTTCATGAACCCTTATGAAAGAGCTAATTACAATATCTTTTCATATTTGTAATTAGAGAAAATGACTTTTGCTACATGACTTTCTAGAGTGACCAAGTTTTCTGGTTGTGTCAGTTCTTCGTAAGGAAATCACCACCTTTTAGATAATGAAGTTTGCCTAAAATCTTGGCAAGACCCAGGTCTGTTTCCTCAACATTAAAGATATTTTAAAGAGAGGAAAAGTCCCAGAAAATGTTCTTGCAGGTCATTCCTTGTTACATTTTGATCCAGGATGCAGAGCAAATTTATAGGAGAGCTCTGTTAGAGGTGATGGGAAAGGCATTTGTTGCGACAGGCAATCCAAAGCAGGCTGTGGAGATCATTGTTTACGCTGAGCTCTAAGCCGTCAAGTGCTTCAAAGAGAGCCGATAATCACTCTTTGGTATGGTGTGCTAAGCTTACCTTGCATACAGAATGTTCCCAATAATATTCCCAAGCCCAGCCAGACAAGAAAGTGAAATTCAGCTGAATGTTCGCACCTCAAGGACAGGATGAGTAGTTAGGTTTCCTCTGTTAGCTTTACATTCAGGAAAAAGGATTTCTGCATAAAATGTGTAGTCGGGGGTTGTCTTTGTTCTGTATTGAAGCCAGAAGTGAGAGCAGTGAAGGAGAAAGTGAGGTTGTAGTGAAAAAAGGGAATAAAGAAGAAATAAAGAAGGACCAGTGAGTGTGAAAGACTCAAATAACGGAAACGAATTGGTTCGTTTAAAGCAACGGTCGTTTGTAACCAGCATTTCCTGCAGAGGTTTCTTTTATTGCTTTACCTCCATCTCTTTACGTACCTCTTACTGGACACAGTGTCTGACATTAACTGAGTCATAATGTGCCGTATCGCGGCTCTGCGTGGCTTTCCATTTTAGAGCTGGAACAAGAGGGAGGGAGGAGGCGACGTTTACAGAGCGGGGCTCTCTGTGGATCGCTAATGGATTTTGTCAGTGGGGGATCTGTCAGTAATCATGCATTTATAATGGGGGGGGGTCACTTGTTGGGGGCAGTTATTGACAACAAAACACCTCAACATGTCAAGTTTCACGTTTAAAAAGGATGTCATGGGGATCCGTTTGCACCGGAGAGGACAAGCTTGATTTAGAAAATTACTTGCACCTCGTCGTATTACCTGTTTTGTAAACTGTTAGCGTTTGGCTGATTAAAAAGTACCTGCTGTCCTCGTATAATTTGTCACAATTATCCTTTTTGTGTTGTGATAATTAATATGTGGTTTCTCTGGAGAAGAAACTCCACAATTTCAAGTGCTCTCCTGCCTCTGGTGAGATTCCTTTAAATGTAAAATGGAAAATGTTTTTGTGTAGAGTAGAATATAAAACTGTGACCAGTTTAGCCTTATTACTATACTGTAAATGGCCCAGAATCTGCTATTAGAAATGTTTTATAGCAGCATATTGGTGATTTAAGTGTTATATGTTTGTTATAGTCAAACAGCAAAGTTTTGCTCCGGTTGGTGTTTTGAGGATATTATTCCTGAAGTTAAGAGTGAAGGGATGAAAATGTTTATCCATGAGAAGGTATTACATTTTGTATTATTTTCTGACATTTCTTGGACATGTTCTTGATTGTGAATGTTTGGTTTTCAAGTAAAAAAAGGCTTTATGCTGCCTCTGCTTGTTCTGCTAAAGCTTGCAAAAAATGTGTTGCTGACTGGTGCTTTGAGCTACCTCCTCAGGGCTGATGTTGGCTTTCAGCTTTGGGGTCGCTACAAGAGCGACCTCTTGAAACATATGCTCCCTGTCCTCTACTGCTCCAATATGACTATGAGCATGAGGTCATCTCTAATGGCAGCCAAGGTCAAAGGTTTCTGAGTGAGAATGGATTTTTCTCAGCTGTACAAACAGGAGATTGCATGAGCACACCCTGACATATTTATTTAAAGTGCTTTGTATCTTGTTTTTTTAACAGATTGAGATTTCATAGACACTCCTGAGTTCATTTAGTCAGAATGTGACCAGCATGAAATAACATGCTAATTCAAGTTGGTCAATGAACAGCTCAAACCTTTTCTTTTATTATACTAATTCATAACAAATTAGTATAATCAAAAGAATGTGAGCTGTTCTTATCTTCCGTAAGTTTCAGTCGAATTTAATTTAATTGATAAATTAGGATATTGAAAGCTTTGACTTAATCAGAATCTCATGTAGATTTATTACCTCCAGAGTGATATGTTTCAATCTTTTAATTCTGCTCACCTTCATAATTATGACTTGCATCACAAGTCCATGTATGTGCAGTAAGTACTTGTTTGGGGCTCATTTACCTGAATTCATGCATAAAAGGGACATATTATGCAAAATTTACATTTTGTAAGTGTTTGTACTTCCATTTAGGTCTCTACCACTTCTAAAATTAGCCCAAGCACTTAAAAGCTTAAGCAATTTTTTTGTAATTCTAGTTTGAATGGAAATGCAGGCATTGACTGTCTCCTGATAAGGGAGCAGTCTTCCCTGTGATTGTCTAAGCTATAACATGCCCACAATATAACACTTTAGAGATGTCAAACTCCAGTTATTGAGGCCTGTGTACTGTAACTTTAAGATGTTGCAAAACATTTATCAAATAATTCAATTATAGGTGGAACTCTGTACAATGTGAACACATGATGAAGATTTGATTCTGGTGTCCCAGGCAGGGACACATCTAAAAGTTACAGGACATCAGTCCTCAAGGACTGGAGTTAGCTTCAAGCTATAATTATTAAAAGAAAAAGTAATAAGTGCTTGGAATATATTACTTAAGTGCTTGGAATATATTACTCTTTGTGTAATGAATATATTCATGAGTTTTAATACTTGATAATGTTGAGATTTTAACTGTTGTGAATCAATGTCGGCGCTCTTGCTTTCTTCTTCTTTTGTGACTTGAGCATTCCCATTTGGGTTTTTCTACCCATATATTCCACAACAGAAGCATAGTCTGAAGAGCAGATTAGATATTTAGGTAAGCCTGAGTGACCTGACTGTTTTTTATTCCGGCTCAACAGCATGGACAACAGAACCTTTGACAGAGGACCTGACCCTGTCCCCTACCTGAGCCCTGCAGGGTACCGTCTCCTCAATAAGAACTTACTATTTAGGTTGCTGTGTAGTCTAGCCTCTAGCATGAATATGCTCAAGGGAGTGTGAGTAATTATGGTTTTTCTTCTATTATTTTTGCCTGCTGTTAATGTTAACACAGACAGGGAGACAAAAAGCAAGTCAGAACCTGACATTTAATCAGCTAAACGATGCTGAACCATGTTAAATCTGCCGTGTGTGAAAAGGAGGGGACCTTTGACGAATGTTAGACTCAAATATACATCTGTGCTCCCCTCTATTTATAGTATGTGTGAGAAATATACAGCTTGCTGTCTTATATCAGCATAAATGTCTCTGAGCCTGAGTAGTGGCGCTGGTGCAATCGCTCTTGGTAATGCTATAAAAAAACGCAATGGTTCATTTCCTGTGTGCTACAATGATGTGAAACAGACAAAGTAGAAGCGACAGAACATAACACAATAGGATGCAGTCACATTTTTTTCTTGTGTTGTCACTTTAGCTTTGCTCACAGCCTTTGGAAAATGTATTGTTAGATTTTCTTTCTCTCTGATGTATTTTTTTAACACCTCAGCTGCCATCTTGAATGTTAAGTATCATCGATCATGTGCCGGTGTCACCTGCATTGATGTAGAAAAAGTATTCTTTATCTTTCCTATTCTGAGTATGTCAACATTCCTACTGTACCTGGCATCTGTACAATTTGTATATTATAAAATGATTTATATTTAATGTGTACATGTGTCCTTGTCTTTTTTGTCAATATTTAAAGTTCAGCTTTTGTGTTGTTTAGGTTTTTCAAACAGAATGGAAATAAAAAAAACAACGCTCAACTATTTGATCATATGATCTGAGTCTTGTTCACCATTAAAATTTTGAAATACTGACTTCCCTTGAATACAGAGTGTTCCCTTTGTTGTACGGTTGAGAACAACTTGACATTAGAAATAAGCTGAAAAAAGTACAAATTTAGTATTTCAATCAACTAGAAAAAAAAGTAAAAAAATGTACTTTTCAGGTCAACCAGAGCTCTGTTCTAGTGGTCATCAACGAATACACACTTTTCAGCCACAACTTTGTCAGATAAAAAACATCATTGGGGAGTGAAATCTAGTTTCAGTTTCAGACTTTTTGCAAGATGTCTCTAAAAAGAAAGTAATTATCTACCGATTTTGAACTTTAGCAATACATTAATCTCCTCTGAATTTCATTATCCTCAACATAATAAAGCACTTTGAATTGACTTTTAGCTGAAGTGTGCAATATAAATAAACTTACCTTGCCTTTCTTGGATCAACTGCTTAGCATTTGGAACTGCACTTTTCCAGGAAAAGAACTTTGAGTGATTTAGTGGAACAAACCTCCAGAATTAGTTAATGCTACATGTATTTCAAATGGATTCACTTTGTATATTCGACACATTTTGTTATTTAATCAACTGTGCTGAATAATTATTGACGGACTACCTTTATAATTGACTTGCATTGATAGTATAATCCTAATCCCTGAGCTAAACAATGAAGAAAATCATACCACCTGCTGAAACAGTTCAGTTGGGTTTTTTTGCCATTTCCAGCTCTGAATAATATAATACATGCTTTTTTTTATAAAGTTCTTAGTCTTACCTCGTATACTGATCCGTTATACAGCATAAGAACTGGAGGTGCCGCCATGAAAAAGATAAAGTGGCAGCCACAATTCTATGAACACAATGAACGCATGAAGCAGAGAAGAGTCTAATGGAGAGGTGAGACTTATGAACCCAAAGTATAATTTTCTTAGAGAAACCCATATTTCTTTCAGATTTGCTCCATCTGGTTATTACCTTCATTACCATTTGAACCTCAGAATACATCAACTTGATAGTTATTTTCCCACAACAACACAATAATCCATTTCCCCCACTCTCAGATCAAAACAATGCAATTTAGGCCCAGGGCTGACCCTCATGCATCAATATTTCACGTGAAAACACAAACACACATCATAATATCCCTGTGGTGTTTACGAGCTACATTATATTTACAGTTGAGTCAACACAGCTGGTGTGATCTATAAGCCAAGAGCTGTGAGCCCAAGGGAGTGGAAGGTCATTAAGGAGACGGCTTTGCCTCCAACCAAAACGCCAACCATCAGACCCGTTCTGTTCCCTACAGGAGGCATTAATGGCTCTTTAGGCAGACTGGTGAGCCGCTGGAGAGCTGCTAAAAGATGGTCAGAAACACCAAGAATCTGCGGTTTGGGATATTAAACTCATGACCCAGAGCATTTTCATTTCTTAGGTTTCACTCTGAGAACCAGAGGTAATGTTATTCAATGCTTTGCTGACGGCAGGTTGTTCTGAATAATGAAGTTTACTTGCCAGTAAAAATAAAAAAAAATACATATTTTTACGACTGCTAGTGTTTGGGAAGCAGCAGCGTTTCTATCAAAACAAGCTCTGTAGGTTTCTGCACCCAGAGGGTTCATAAGGTCCAGTAAGAGTTGGAGCTTTAGCCTTTATGCTTGGTATGGAACTAATTTAAAATCAGTGCTGTCCAAATATCTGTATACATTTTTTTTATCAGGTGTGTCTGCAACTGATGAGATGTGGGTTCCAGTAGTGCTTTATGCAGTGCTGCCATCTAGTGATCAGTTAAGACCTTAATGTAAATAAAATTCATAAGATGCAAACTACAAATGCACTTTTTTTTCTGTTACTTGCACTGACTAATATATTCCTCATTACTACTTAAAGAATAGGTTAACAAAAGCTATTATCCCTCATGTCTAAGAATTGCATTTGTTCTTAAATACCAACCCACTATTTTACAAACTTCTAAGCTAACAATTGTATTTATGCTGAGATTACCTTATATACAGGTAAACTAATTATTTTATTTTTTTAGCAGTTTGGTATACTGGTTTAGTTTGGAGCCTTTGATAAAGAGGGCTACACAAAAATGCGTGCCACACTTCTCAGATTTTAATTTTTAAAAGATTTTACTCCCATAGTGATTAAACTTAATCTTTAGGCCCTATGTGTGCCTGAGATCTAATAATAATGATAACAATTTCCTTTTGTGACAGTGCTGTTATACAGAAAAAAAAAAAAAAATGAAAACACATTTGAAAAACTCAAGTCAAATAACTAAAATGACAACCTGAAGGCATTTGAGACGTATTTGTAAGGTGGAAAAGTTCAGCTAAATTTTCAGCATAATTTCTTTTTCAGAAATAGCATTTCTGGACTTAAAGCGGTAATTGACCAGGGATTGATGATATTTTTTGGACTCTCAGTTCATTTTAGCTAAAAGTAAACAGCAGACAGAATTTAGTGACACAGCATTTATCCAGCTGACATTAGCATCTTCATTCTTTCATGAGGGCCAACAAAGTGCACTTAAGCCTCCGTCTCTGGCCAGTGAGCTCCGAAGTTTAATATGTGGTCAGCACCGGAGTATTCATTATCACAGTCAAGGGGCAACACAGCGGTACGTCAAAGACTGGAATCACTTTGTCCTGATTTGCAAAATCTTTGAAAAACCATTACCTCATTGTTAGATAACATCCTCAAGTTCTCCCCCATGATCCTACACACACTCTGTTAGCCGATTAACTCCTCCCAGATTAATTAGAACCATTACTTCTGTGTTTTCCAGTTGTTGTCTTATCAACCTTTGTCAGACTTAAACTGTAAATTAATTAGCACCAATTCTCCTGTCATTTGGTAATTACCTCAGCAGCAGCAAGAGTTCAGTGAAAGGCTTACATCAGCACCTTATGCTTCTTCTAACTTTGCTGAAACCTCATTGGACATTAAGTGATAATACTCCCACACTGATGAGGTCTTCACCTGAAGAAGAGACGAATAGTTTACCTTGTTCAACAAGGAAGAGTTCTTATTTTTTTTAGGATTATTAATATTGATGAAATAGGTTTGATTTAAATATTAATACTTTTTTGTGCAAAACTGCAGAAAATGTGGTTTTGAAAGTAATCCACCAAAAATCTGTGATTAAAGATGTTTTATTATAGCTTTCCTGTTATAATGCTCTTTAGTTTGAAGGTATCAAAGACGTTCTAGAATCAGTTGATCACTGTGGAAAAGAACAAGAGAAATACTCATCAACATCACAGACAGATAACTGAAAAGGTATAGAGTTACATATCAAGTTTGGTGTCATAATTCAGAAATAATGTTCTAAATGAAACCCTCTTTTCTCTAATCTGCCTGTGCAGAGATGTGAAAAAGCCCAAATTCAATGGATTTTGTTTTTATCAGACCTAAAGGTTTCAGATCATAAAATAAATTTTACTAACAGACAGGATGAACAGCAACCATGAACAGCAACATAATATACAAGATTATGTTGCTGCATCTCAATTAAATTTAAATACAGACTTTGATTAGGCCACTCTAAATCCTTAATTCTTAGAGTCATTCAGAGATTACCTTACTAATATGGTTGCGAGTATAAAACCTAAGTTTTCCTTAAAAACCTATAGTAATCTCTGATATTAAAATTGCTTTGATAATTAAAATTTTCATGTGTGAGAAAAAAGGCACAAACAGAAGAAAGTTGTGAGAGGGAAAGCAGATTTGCCCTGCAGTTTGTTAGTGATGATTTATTGACTTCATGTTTTCCAAAACTATTTAATATTTGTAAAAATGCTATAAATAAATTATGTAGGCAAACCAAAAGTCTATGAAATTAGGAATCAACACATGAATGTGCTTTCAGATCAGTTGCTTGGTTTCCAAATATCCCAAAAGTCCAAAAAATAGATAATTTGTTTGAGGAAAAAAGAGTTAACAGATTCAGTTTGGACTATATTTGGATTTTTGGGTCAGTACTTAAGCTTAATGTGATCACGGAAAAAGTTATCAACGATGAAAACGTTATATTCTAGAAAATGATAGCCAGGCTTTACTCAAGGGAACTAAAAAGCATTTCTATTTTTAAATCTTCTTTTGAGTTTCAGGGTTTTGCATCAGAAACCTTTTAACACACCTGCTGAGATTTGTTACAACAGAAAAGCCGGACATCGTTGAGAGAAGAGTCGTCCAGGGCCCACTGGTACTCCTCCATCTTGGTCTCTATGCCGCAGATGCCTCCGTTGGTGCAGTCTTCACTCCAGTAGCCGTAGTCACCCCACTGCATGCTGGGCGCCTCCAGCGTTGGGTTGCTGCTGCAGCGGAACTTGATGTTGTTAACGGCCGTGTCGTCTCCTAACGGTCCCTGTTTGGGCTCCACGCGAATCTGGAAAGATGTCAGCACGCCGCCAGGGCAGTACTGAGGATGGGACCATTCTCCGGTACTAGACAGAAGGTGTCCAAATGCAGGAAGTTAGAATTAGAAAAGCAAGTATAATGACAATACAAGAATTTTGGTATTTTCATGACATTTTGATCAGCAACCAATTTATAACTGAAGAGGATTAGGGCAACTGAAAAAAAAAAATCTAGTTTTAAAACTCGATTTTAAAGCTTGTACCAAATTTTGGACTGGATTTCAGTGTGGATAAAGTGCAGGTTCACAAATGTTATATCAAGAAACCAACTGGAAACAACATTTGAACTTTTGTATATCTAATTGTATTACATGATAGTTTATGAATGTTCTGGAATTATGGAATGTTGTACATAATACCATCTCAATATTCTGAGCCTTGATATTAAAATTAAACTACTAATAGAGGCTGGTCACTTCTTTACGAGTGAGGAAACGTACAAAATCAGACAGTTATGGAGTGATGTGTCTGTCAGTGGGTTAGAGACCAGTTGAAATAGATTTGTATGGTCTCTTTGCTTTGTTATAAAAAAGTTCAACTTGCTCACTGTCCAGTGTGTGACTCGACGTAATACAGGAAGCTGCGGCTCTCGTCTTGGGAGCAGATGAGGCGGATCCCATTCAGGGCGGTGTCGTCCCCCCCGTACTGGTTGGTCTCCACCTGAGGAAATATGAACCAGTTCTCAGACAGAGAACTGGTCTGAGAACCAGTTCTCTGGTTCAGAGAACAGTTTATCTCTGTTCTGATACAGCAGCTGAGGAAAATCTAATCAGGTTAAATCATAGATGGTTTAGCTGGATTTTTGCACAGTATGCACACAGGGCTGTGAGTTAATGTCTTGTAGCAAGAGGTTAAACAGAACCTTCCACATTTATTGATACCCCTAATGAAGATATGAACAAAATATTAAGTTAAAAAGACCCCCTGTAGTTAATTTTGTCAGTGGGGGAAACAACCTTTTAAGAAATTATTGTTTGGTTTTTTTTTTATCTTTGGATGCACAGCTAGTGGCAGTGATGTTAATACTTTGCCCAACTCTTCAATAACCTTTCATATGTTATCTTGAGCATCCAGAGAAAATAACCTGTAACCTTTACTATTTGCACAACCTCTTAAGCTTGTTCAGAGTCCTGGATTCTCTCTCATGATCTTTTCTCTTCAGGTTACACCACAGATTGTCTGCAGGATTCAAGGGACGTTTTGACCGCTGGGATGACCATGGAAGAAGGTTGATTTGTCTGTGATGATTTCATCACATCTTTTGGATAACTAATTGATCGATTGATTCATTCTAGCCTTTACTTATACAGGTACACACAACAACAAATGCCATAGAGTGCAATACTTCAAATCAACATTACAAGCAAGACAAGAATCAAGTGCCCTAAGGATAGCAAATTCCAGATTAATGTTCCAAGCAGAACATTTTATAATGTAAGAAATGATCTTATTAAAAGCTTAGTGATTACACAGTACAATAACTCAATGAAGAGTCTGAATTAATATGAGTTGAGGCTACTGAATGAGAAACAGGCCCACAGCATCATGGATCCCCATTGTACTTAACAGTGAGCATAATGTGCCATTCATATATTTCTTTCTTTCATGCCCATTTACAGCAATTGATCCAGAGCAGCTCAGTCTTAGTCTCGTTTGACCAAAGCACATTTTTCTACAGAGTTCAGCAAATTTCCTATGTTTACATTTGTGATGTGATAGACAGAAAAGACTTCTCACTGACAAACTCTAACATTATGTCTTGAAATATATTTTTTTCTTTACTGAATAAATATTTAGTTTTTTTTAATTGTCATAGTAATTTTATGAAATAAAAAAATTATTTTTATATTATTTTTTCCTTTTAGATGTTGAGTAATGTGAGTGTATGTGTGTT